>NW_028270139.1:166261727-166536727 GCF_037043375.1 Chiloscyllium plagiosum | reverse complement strand
AGGGGGAGAGATGGGGAGGGGTATGGGAGAGAGTGGAGGGGGAGGGGCAGGTGAGGGAGGGGATAGTGGGGAGGGGAGAGATGGTGAGAGGCAGGGAGGGGATGGGGAGAGGGGGTAGGGAGGGTGGTGCAGCGATCTGGGGCCACCTGATGAGGCCCTCAGTCCAACCAGTGCACGCGGACCATGTTCCCAAACTAAACTAAACCAATCCCTCCTGCCTGCTCCTGGCCCTTATCCCTCTAAACATTTCTTATTCATAAACGTATCCAAATGTATTTGAAACACTGTAATTTTGCCCATATCCAGCACTTCCTCAGGAAGACCATTCCACATGCGAACCACCCTGTGTGTAAAACATTTACCCCTCATGTCTTTTTTAAATCCCTCTCTGCGCACCTTAAAACTGTACCCCCTAGTCTTGAAATCCCCCATCCTAGGGAAACAATAACCACCATTAACTCTATCCTCGGATGTTTTATAAATTTGATAAGGTCACCTCTCGACGCCCCACGCTCCCAGTGAAAAGAGTCCCAGTCCCAGTTTATTAATATCCTTCCTGTAACAGGGTGACCAGAACTGCACACACTACTCACCAACATCCTCCACAAACTCAACATGATGTCCCGACTCCTATACTCAACTGTGTGAGCAATGAAGACGAGCGTGCTAAACACTTTCTTAACCACCGTGATCACCTGGGACACCACTCTCAAAGAATTATGTCACTGAACCCCGAGGTTCGACAGTGTGTTGGAACAGGAGCAAGTGAGGACTGGTGATCAGAGTGGAAAGTGCAGGGCTGGAAAATCACAGCAGGTCAGGCAGCATCCGAGCAGCAGGAGAACCGACGTTTCGGGCATAAGCCCTTCATCAGGAAAAGTCAAAGCTGGAGCTAGCAAGAGCAGCAGAACTTTTCATAATTTATACTCTTCAAGGGACCAGAGGGATCACAGCTGCAATACTGTGGACAGGTCTAGGTCCGTTATCTAAGGGAAGATATACCGGTATCGGAGGCAGTCCAGAGAGGGATCACTCGACTGGTACCAAGTAGGGAGGGACTGTCTAATGAGGAGAGGTTGGGTTAGGGTCAATCTGTACCCATTGGAGTTTAGAAGGCTGAGAGGGGACCTTATTGAAGCAGACACGACTGTTAGAGGACGCAGCAGGTTAGATGGGGGAATGTCATCTGCCTTCCTGGCAGAGTCCAGCATCAGAGAGCACTATCTCAGTTGCCTGTTTCAGACAGAGATGAGGAGGAATTTCAGTGGAGTTATTGAGCACAGAGAGCTGTTGCGGCTGGATCGTTCAGGATGTTCAGAGGTGAGAGAAGCAGATCGTTTATCGAGGGTTATGGGGAAAAGGCAGAATCGTGGAGTTGAGGATTCTCAGATCCCCCATGATCCCGTTGAATAGTGAGGCAGGCTCGAAGGGCCGAATGGCCTCATCCTGCACCAGATTAAGATTTAGATTAGATTACATTACAGTGTGGAAACAGGCCCTTCGGCCAACAAGTCCACACCGACCCGCCGAAGTGCAACCCACCCATACCCCTACATTTACCCCTCACCTAACACTACGGGCAATTTAGCATGGCCAATTCACCTGGCCCTGCACATCTTTGGAGTGTGGGAGGAAACCGGAGCACCCGGAGGAAACCCAGGCAGACACGGGGAGAATGTGCAAACTCCACACAGTCAGTCGCCTGAGGCGGGAATTGAACCCGAGTCTCAGGCGCTGTGAGGCAGCAGTGCTAACCACTGTGCTACCGTGCCGCTCCAAGATGTTAGTAAGAGCCAAGGTGGGTGCCCAATGTTGTTGCTATGGAGATGGATCAGGTGGTCAACCAGCCTTCATTTCTCACCCCCTTCACACTCTGCTTCTCCTCCCACACCCTCTCGCCCTCGTCACATCCTCTGCCAGTCTCCCCCCCTCACCCTCTGCCTCTCCCCCTCTAGCCCTCTGCCACCCTCCCCTGTCACCCTGTACCAGTCATTCTCTCCCCTCAGTCTGTGCTGTTCCTGCCCACAACATCGCCTACAGCTGGGGGTCCTGTGAACTGCAGGTACATTGATGGTGTTTTCTCTCTCTTACAATGGTTCCAGCTGACTGTCCGACTGAAGGCTGGAGCAAGGATTGGAGAGGGTCGTGTGGAGATTCTCAAAGGCAGTGAGTGGGGCACCGTCTGTGATGACCGCTGGAACGCTGTGTCTGCCAGTGTGGTCTGCCGGGAACTCGGCTTTGGGAGTGCCAAGGAGGGATTGACCGGGGCTCGAATGGGTAAAGGTAGGTCCCAGCTGGGGGCAAAGGTGAAGGACAGAGAGTTACTGGGGCAGGACAGGAAGTAATGGGAGGGTGGGAGAAATACCGGGAAGAGTTGCGGTGCAGGGTATACCAGAGAGGGGTGTTACAGTGCGGGGTTTACCGGGGAGAGGTGTTGTGGTGTGGGGTATACCGGGGAGGGATGTTAGGGTGCAGGGTATACCGGGTAGGGGTGTTACAGTGCGGGGTATACTGGGGACGTGTGTTACAGTTCGGGGTATACCGGGGAGGGGTGTTACAGTGCGGGGTATACCGGGGAGGGGTGTTACAGTGCGGGGTATACCGGGGAGGGGTGTTAGAGTGCGGGGTATACCGGGGAGGGGTGTTACAGTGCGGGGTATACCGGGGACGTGTGTTACAGTTCGGGGTATACCGGGGAGGGGTGTTACAGTGCGGGGTATACCGGGGAGGGGTGTTACAGTGTGGGGTATACCTGGGAGGTGTGTTACAGTGCGGGGTATACCGGGGAGGGGTGTTAGAGTGCGGGGTATACCGGGGAGGTGTGTTACAGTGCGGGGTATACCGGGGAGGGGTGTTACAGTGCGGGGTATACCGGGGACGTGTGTTACAGTTCGGGGTATACCGGGGAGGGGTGTTACAGTGCGGGGTATACCGGGGAGGGGTGTTACAGTGCGGGGTATACCGGGAGGGGTGTTACAGTGCGGGGTATACCGGGAGGGGTGTTACAGTGCGGGGTATACCGGGGAGGTGTGTTACAGTGCGGGGTATACCGGGGAGGGGTGTTACAGTGCGGGGTATACCGGGGAGGGGTGTTACAGTGCGGGGTATACCGGGGAGGTGTGTTACAGTGCGGGGTATACCGGGGAGGGGTGTTACAGTGTGGGGTATACCGGGAGGGGTGTTACAGTGCGGGGTATACCGGGAGGGGTGTTACAGTGCGGGGTATACCGGGGAGGGGTGTTACAGTGCGGGGTATACCGGGGAGGGGTGTTACAGTGCGGGGTATACCGGGGAGGTATGTTACAGTGCGGGGTATACCGGGGAGGGGTGTTACAGTGTGGGGTATACCGGGGATGGGTGTTATGGTGCGGGGTATACCGGGGAGGGGTGTTACAGTGCGGGGTATACCGGGGAGGGGTGTTACAGTGCGGGGTATACCGGGGATGGGTGTTACAGTGTGGGGTATACCGGGGAGGGGAGTTACAGTGTGGGGTATACCGGGGAGGGGTGTTACAGTGTGGGGTATACCGGGGAGGGGAGTTACAGTGTGGGGTATACCGGGGAGGGGAGTTACAGTGTGGGGTATACCGGGGAGGTATGTTACAGTGCGGGGTATACCGGGGAGGGGTGTTACAGTGCGGGGTATACCGGGTAGGGGTGTTACAGTGCGGGGTATACCGGGGAGGGGTGTTACAGTGTGGGGTATACCGGGGAGGGGAGTTACAGTGTGGGGTATACCGGGGAGGGGAGTTACAGTGTGGGGTATACCGGGGAGGTATGTTACAGTGCGGGGTATACCGGGGAGGGGTGTTACAGTGCGGGGTATACCGGGGAGGGGAGTTACAGTGCGGGGTATACCGGGGAGGCGTGTTACGGTGTGGGGTATACCGGGGAGGTGTGTTACAGTGTGGGGTATACCGGGGAGGGGTGTTACAGTGTGGGGTATACCGGGGTGGCGTGTTACGGTGTGGGGTATACCGGGGAGGTGTGTTACAGTGTGGGGTATACCGGGGAGGGGTGTTACAGTGTGGGGTATACCGGGGAGGTATGTTACAGTGTGGGGTATACCGGGGAGGCGTGTTACGGTGTGGGGTATACCGGGGAGGCGTGTTACGGTGCGGGGTATACCGGGAGGGGTGTTACAGTGCGGGGTATACCGGGGAGGTATGTTACAGTGTGTGGTATACCGGGGAGGCGTGTTACGGTGTGGGGTATACCGGGGAGGCGTGTTACGGTGCGGGGTATACCGGGAGGGGTGTTACAGTGCGGGGTATACCGGGGAGGTATGTTACAGTGCGGGGTATACCGGGGAGGGGTGTTACAGTGCGGGGCATACCGGGGAGGCGTGTTACGGTGCGGGGTATATCGGGGAGGTATGTTACAGTGTGGGGTATACCGGGGAGGGGTGTTACGGTGCGGGGTATACCGGGGAGGGGAGTTACAGTGCGGGGTATACCGGGGAGGTATGTTACAGTGTGGGGTATACCGGGAGGGGTGTTACAGTGCGGGGTATACCGGGGAGGTATGTTACAGTGTGGGGTATACCGGGAGGGGTGTTACAGTGCGGGGTATACCGGGGAGGTATGTTACAGTGTGGGGTATACCGGGAGGGGTGTTACAGTGCGGGGTATACCGGGGAGGCGTGTTACGGTGCGGGGTATACCGGGGCGGTGTGTTACAGTGCGGGGTATACCGGGGAGGGGTGTTACAGTGCGGGGTATACCGGGAGGTATGTTACACTGTGGGGTATACCGGGGAGGGGTGTTACAGTGTGGGGTATACCAGGGAGGTGTGTTACAGTGCGGGGTATACCGGGGAGGGGTGTTACAGTGTGGGGTATACCGGGGAGGGGTGTTACAGTGTGGGGTATACCGGGGAGGTGTGTTACAGTGCGGGGTATACCGGGGAGGGGTGTTACAGTGCGGGGTATACCGGGGAGGTATGTTACAGTGCGGGGTATACCGGGGAGGCGTGTTACGGTGCGGGGTATACCGGGGCGGTGTGTTACAGTGCGGGGTATACCGGGGAGGGGTGTTACAGTGCGGGGTATACCGGGAGGTATGTTACACTGTGGGGTATACCGGGGAGGGGTGTTACAGTGTGGGGTATACCAGGGAGGTGTGTTACAGTGCGGGGTATACCGGGGAGGGGTGTTACAGTGTGGGGTATACCGGGGAGGGGTGTTACAGTGTGGGGTATACCGGGGAGGTGTGTTACAGTGCGGGGTATACCGGGGAGGGGTGTTACAGTGCGGGGTATACGGGGGAGGGGTGTTACAGTGTGGGGTATACCGGGGAGGGGTGTTACAGTGTGGGGTATACCGGGGAGGGGTGTTACAGTGCGGGGTATACCGGGGAGGGGTGTTACAGTGCGGGGTATACCAGGGTGGTGTGTTACAGTGCGGGGTATACCGGGGAGGGGTGTTACAGTGTGGGGTATACCGGGGAGGGGTGTTACAGTGCGGGGTATACCGGGGAGGGGTGTTACAGTGCGGGGTATACCGGGGAGGGGTGTTACAGTGCGGGGTATACCAGGGTGGTGTGTTACAGTGCGGGGTATACCGGGGAGGGGTGTTACAGTGTGGGGTATACCGGGGAGGGGTGTTACAGTGCGGGGTATACCGGGGAGGGGTGTTACAGTGCCGGGTATACCGGGGAGGGGTGTTACAGTGCAGGGTATACCGGGGAGGGGTGTTACAGTGCCGGGTATACCGGGGAGGGGTGTTACAGTGCAGGGTATACCGGGGAGGTATGTTACAGTGTGGGGTATACCGGGGAGGGGTGTTACAGTGCGGGGTATACCGGGGAGGGGTGTTACAGTCAGGGTATACCGGGGAGGGGTGTTACAGTGCGGGGTATACCGGGGAGGTGTGTTACAGTGCGGGGTATACCGGGGAGGTGTGTTACAGTGCGGGGTATACCGGGGAGGGGTGTTACAGTCAGGGTATACCGGGGAGGAGTGTTACAGTGCGGGGTATACCGGGGAGGAGTGTTACAGTGCGGGGTATACCGGGGAGGGGTGTTACAGTGCGGGGTATACCGGGGAGGGGTGTTACAGTGCGGGGTATACCGGGGAGGGGTGTTACAGTGCGGGGTATACCGGGGAGGGGAGTTACAGTGCGGGGTATACCGGGGAGGGGTGTTACAGTGCGGGGTATACCGGGGAGGGGTGTTACAGTGCGGGGTATACCGGGGAGGGGTGTTACAGTGCGGGGTATACCGGGGAGGTGTGTTACAGTGCGGAGTATACCGGGAGGGGTGTTACAGTGCGGGGTATACCGGGGAGTGGTGTTACAGTGCGGGGTATACCGGGGAGGGGAGTTACAGTGCGGGGTATACCGGGGAGGGGTGTTACAGTGCGGGGTATACCGGGGAGGGGTGTTACAGTGCGGGGTATACCGGGGAGTGGTGTTACAGTGCGGGGTATACCGGGGAGGGGTGTTACAGTGCGGGGTATACCGGGGAGGGGTGTTACAGTGCGGGGTATACCGGGGAGTGGTGTTACAGTGCGGGGTATACCGGGGAGGGGTGTTACAGTGCGGGGTATACCGGGGAGGTGTGTTACAGTGCGGGGTATACCGGGGAGGTGTGTTACAGTGCGGTGTATACCGGGGAGGTGTGTTACAGTGCGGGGTATACCGGGGAGGTGTGTTACAGTGCGGGGTATACCGGGGAGGGGAGTTACAGTGCGGGGTATACCGGGGAGGGGAGTTACAGTGCGGGGTATACCGGGGAGGGGTGTTACAGTGCGGGGTCTACCGGGGAGGTGTGTTACAGTGCGGGGTCTACCGGGGAGGGGTGTTACAGTGCGGGGTATACCGGGGAGGGGTGTTACAGTGCGGGGTATACCGGGGAGGGGTGTTACAGTGCGGGGTATACCGGGGAGGGGTGTTACAGTGCGAGGTATACCGGGGAGGGGTGTTACAGTGCGGGGTATACCGGGGAGGGGTGTTACAGTGCGGGGTATACCGGGGAGGGGTGTTACAGTGCGGGGTATACCGGGGAGGTGTGTTACAGTGCGGGGTATACCGGGGAGGGGTGTTACAGTGTGGGGTATACTGGGGAGGTGTGTTACAGTGCGGGGTATACCGGGGAGGAGTGTTACAGTGCGGGGTATACCGGGGAGGAGTGTTACAGTGCGGGGTATACCGGGGAGGAGTGTTACAGTGCGGGGTATACCGGGGAGGGGTGTTACAGTGTGGGGTATACCGGGGAGGGGTGTTACAGTGCGGGGTATACCGGGGAGGGGTGTTACAGTGTGGGGTATACCGGGGAGGGGTGTTACAGTGCGGGGTATACCGGGGAGGGGTGTTACAGTGTGGGGTATACCGGGGAGGGGTGTTACAGTGCGGGGTATACCGGGGAGGTGTGTTACAGTGTGGGGTATACCGGGGAGGGGTGTTACAGTTGGGGGTATACCGGGGAGGGGTGTTACAGTGCGGGGTATACCGGGGAGGGGTGTTACAGTGCGGGGTATACCGAGGAGGGGTGTTACAGTGCGGGGTATACCGAGGAGGGGTGTTACAGTGCGGGGTATACCGGGGAGGGGTGTTACAGTGCGGGGTATACTGGGGAGGTGAGTTACAGTGCGAGGTATACCGGGGAGGGGTGTTACAGTGCGGGGTATACCGGGGAGGGGTGTTACAGTGCGGGGTATACCGGGGAGGTGTGTTACAGTGTGGGGTATACCGGGGAGGGGTGTTACAGTGCGGGGTATACCGGGGAGGTATGTTACAGTGTGGGGTATACCGGGGAGGGGTGTTACAGTGTGGGGTATACCGGGGAGGAGTGTTACAGTGCGGGGTATACCGGGGAGGGGTGTTACAGTGCGGGGTATACCGGGGAGGGGTGTTACAGTGCGGGGTATACCGGGGAGGGGTGTTACAGTGCGGGGTATACCGGGGAGGGGTGTTACAGTGCAGGGTATACCGGGGAGGGGTGTTACAGTGCGGGGTATACCGGGGAGGGGTGTTACAGTGCGGGGTATACCGGGGAGGGGTGTTACAGTGTGGGGTATACCGGGGAGGGGTGTTACAGTGTGGGGTATACCGGGGAGGTATGTTACAGTGTGGGGTATACCGGGGAGGGGTGTTACAGTGCGGGGTATACCGGGGAGGGGTGTTACAGTGCGGGGTATACTGGGGAGGGGTGTTACAGTGCGGGGTATACCGGGGAGGGGAGTTACAGTGCGGGGTATACCGGGGAGGGGTGTTACAGTGCGGGGTATACCGGGGAGGGGTGTTACAGTGCGGGGTATACCGGGGAGGGGTGTTACAGTGCGGGGTATACCGGGGAGGTGTGTTACAGTGCGGAGTATACCGGGAGGGGTGTTACAGTGCGGGGTATACCGGGGAGTGGTGTTACAGTGCGGGGTATACCGGGGAGGGGTGTTACAGTGCGGGGTATACCGGGGAGTGGTGTTACAGTGCGGGGTATACCGGGGAGGGGTGTTACAGTGCGGGGTATACCGGGGAGGTGTGTTACAGTGCGGGGTATACCGGGGAGGTGTGTTACAGTGCGGTGTATACCGGGGAGGTGTGTTACAGTGCGGGGTATACCGGGGAGGTGTGTTACAGTGCGGGGTATACCGGGGAGGGGAGTTACAGTGCGGGGTATACCGGGGAGGGGAGTTACAGTGCGGGGTATACCGGGGAGGGGTGTTACAGGGCGGGATATACCGGGGAGGGGTGTTACAGTGCGGGGTATACCGGGGAGGTGTGTTACAGTGCGGGGTCTACCGGGGAGGGGTGTTACAGTGTGGGGTATACCGGGGAGGGGTGTTACAGTGCGGGGTATACCGGGGAGGGGTGTTACAGTGCGGGGTATACCGGGGAGGGGTGTTACAGTGCGAGGTATACCGGGGAGGGGTGTTACAGTGCGGGGTATACCGGGGAGGGGTGTTACAGTGCGGGGTATACCGGGGAGGGGTGTTACAGTGCGGGGTATACCGGGGAGGTGTGTTACAGTGCGGGGTATACCGGGGAGGGGTGTTACAGTGCGGGGTATACCGGGGAGGTGTGTTACAGTGCGGGGTATACCGGGGAGGAGTGTTACAGTGCGGGGTATACCGGGGAGGAGTGTTACAGTGCGGGGTATACCGGGGAGGAGTGTTACAGTGCGGGGTATACCGGGGAGGGGTGTTACAGTGTGGGGTATACCGGGGAGGGGTGTTACAGTGCGGGGTATACCGGGGAGGGGTGTTACAGTGTGGGGTATACCGGGGAGGGGTGTTACAGTGCGGGGTATACCGGGGAGGGGTGTTACAGTGTGGGGTATACCGGGGAGGGGTGTTACAGTGCGGGGTATACCGGGGAGGTGTGTTACAGTGTGGGGTATACCGGGGAGGGGTGTTACAGTTGGGGGTATACCGGGGAGGGGTGTTACAGTGCGGGGTATACCGGGGAGGGGTGTTACAGTGCGGGGTATACCGAGGAGGGGTGTTACAGTGCGGGGTATACCGAGGAGGGGTGTTACAGTGCGGGGTATACCGGGGAGGGGTGTTACAGTGCGGGGTATACTGGGGAGGTGAGTTACAGTGCGAGGTATACCGGGGAGGGGTGTTACAGTGCGGGGTATACCGGGGAGGGGTGTTACAGTGCGGGGTATACCGGGGAGGTGTGTTACAGTGTGGGGTATACCGGGGAGGGGTGTTACAGTGCGGGGTATACCGGGGAGGTATGTTACAGTGTGGGGTATACCGGGGAGGGGTGTTACAGTGTGGGGTATACCGGGGAGGAGTGTTACAGTGCGGGGTATACCGGGGAGGGGTGTTACAGTGCGGGGTATACCGGGGAGGGGTGTTACAGTGCGGGGTATACCGGGGAGGGGTGTTACAGTGCGGGGTATACCGGGGAGGGGTGTTACAGTGCGGGGTATACCGGGGAGGGGTGTTACAGTGTGGGGTATACCGGGGAGGGGTGTTACAGTGTGGGGTATACCGGGGAGGTATGTTACAGTGTGGGGTATACCGGGGAGGGGAGTTACAGTGCAGGGTATACTGGGGAGGGGTGTTACAGTGTGGGATATACCGGGGAGGGGTGTTACAGTGCGGGGTATACCGGGGAGGGGTGTTACAGTGCAGGGTATACCGGGGAGGGGTGTTACAGTGCGGGGTATACCGGGGAGGGGTGTTACAGTGCGGGGTATACCGGGGAGGGGTGTTACCGTGTGGGGTATACCGGGGAGGGGTGTTACAGTGTGGGGTATACCGGGGAGGTATGTTACAGTGTGGGGTATACCGGGGAGGGGAGTTACAGTGTGGGATATACCGGGGAGGGGTGTTACAGTGTGGGATATACCGGGGAGGGGTGTTACAGTGTGGGATATACCGGGGAGGGGTGTTACAGTGTGGGATATACCGGGGAGGGGTGTTACAGTGCGGGGTATACCGGGGAGGGGTGTTACAGTGCGGGGTATACCGGGGAGGGGTGTTACAGTGCGGGGTATACCGGGGAGGGGTGTTACAGTGCGGGGTATACCGGGGAGGGGTGTTACAGTGCGGGGTATACCGGGGAGGGGTGTTACAGTGTGGGGTATACCGGGGAGGTATGTTACAGTGTGGGGTATACCGGGGAGGGGAGTTACAGTGCAGGGTATACTGGGGAGGGGTGTTACAGTGTGGGATATACCGGGGAGGGGTGTTACAGTGTGGGATATACCGGGGAGGGGTGTTACAGTGTGGGATATACCGGGGAGGGGTGTTACAGTGCGGGGTATACCGGGGAGGGGTGTTACAGTGCGGGGTATACCGGGGAGGGGTGTTACAGTGCGGGGTATACCGGGGAGGGGAGTTACAGTGCGGGGTATACCGGGGAGGGGTGTTACAGTGTGGGATATACCGGGGAGGGGTGTTACAGTGCGGGGTATACCGGGGAGGGGTGTTACAGTGTGGGATATACCGGGGAGGGGTGTTACAGTGTGGGATATACCGGGGAGGGGTGTTACAGTGCGGGGTATACCGGGGAGGGGTGTTACAGTGCGGGGTATACCGGGGAGGGGTGTTACAGTGCGGGGTATACCGGGGAGGGGTGTTACAGTGCGGGGTATACCGGGGATGGGTGTTACAGTGCGGGGTATACCGGGGAGGTGTGTTACAGTGCGGGGTATACCGGGGAGGGGTGTTACAGTGCGGGGTATACCGGGGAGGGGTGTTACAGTGTGGGGTATACCGGGGAGGGGTGTTACAGTGTGGGGTATACCGGGGAGGGGTGTTACAGTGCGGGGTATACTGGGGAGGTGTGTTACAGTGTGGGGTATACCGGGGAGGGGTGTTACAGTGTGGGGTATACCGGGGAGGTGTGTTACAGTGTGGGGTATACCGGGGAGGTGTGTTACCGTGCGGGGTATACCGGGGAGGTGTGTTACAGTGTGGGGTGTACCGGGGAGGTGTGTTACCGTGCGGGGTATACCGGGGAGGTGTGTTACCGTGCGGGGTATACCGGGGAGGTGTGTTACAGTGCGGGGTATACCGGGGAGGGGTGTTACAGTGCGGGGTATACCGGGGAGGGGTGTTACAGTGTGGGGTATACCGGGGAGGTGTGTTACCGTGCGGGGTATACCGGGGAGGTGTGTTACAGTGCGGGGTATACCGGGGAGGGGTGTTACAGTGTGGGGTATACCGGGGAGGGGTGTTACAGTGCGGGGTATACCAGGGAGGTGTGTTACAGTGTGGGGTATACCGAGGAGGGGTGTTACAGTGCGGGGTATACCGGGGAGGTGTGTTACAGTGCGGGGTATACCGGGGAGGGGTGTTACAGTGCGGGGTATACCGGGGAGGGGTGTTACAGTGCGGGGTATACCGAGGAGGGGTGTTACAGTGCGGGGTATACCGAGGAGGGGTGTTACAGTGCGGGGTATACCAGGGTGGTGTGTTACAGTGCGGGGTATACCGGGGAGGGGAGTTACAGTGCGGGGTATACCGAGGAGGTGTGTTACAGTGCGGGGTATACCGAGGAGGTGTGTTACAGTGCGGGGTATACCGGGGAGGGGAGTTACAGTGCGGGGTATACCGGGGAGGGGTGTTACAGTGCGGGGTATACCGGGGAGGGGTGTTACAGTGCGGGGTATACCGGGGAGGTGTGTTACAGTGCGGGGTATACCGGGGAGGGGTGTTACAGTGCGGGGTATACCGGGGAGGTGTGTTACAGTGTGGGGTATACCGGGGAGGTGTGTTAAAGTGCGGGGTATACCAGGGTGGTGTGTTACAGTGCGGGGTATACCGGGGAGGGGTGTTACAGTGCGGGGTATACCGGGGAGGAGTGTTACACGTGTGGGGTATACCGGGGAGGTGTGTTACAGTGCGGGGTATACCGGGGAGGGGTGTTACAGTGCAGGGTATACCGGGGAGGAGTGTTACAGTGCGGGGTATACCGGGGAGGAGTGTTACACGTGTGGGGTATACCGAGGAGGGGTGTTACAGTGTGGGGTATACCGGGGAGGGGTGTTACAGTGTGGGGTATACCGGGGAGGGGTGTTACAGTGCGGGGTATACTGGGGAGGTGTGTTACAGTGTGGGGTATACCGGGGAGGGGTGTTACAGTGTGGGGTATACCGGGGAGGTGTGTTACAGTGTGGGGTATACCGGGGAGGTGTGTTACCGTGCGGGGTATACCGGGGAGGTGTGTTACAGTGTGGGGTGTACCGGGGAGGTGTGTTACCGTGCGGGGTATACCGGGGAGGTGTGTTACCGTGCGGGGTATACCGGGGAGGTGTGTTACAGTGCGGGGTATACCGGGGAGGGGTGTTACAGTGCGGGGTATACCGGGGAGGGGTGTTACAGTGTGGGGTATACCGGGGAGGTGTGTTACCGTGCGGGGTATACCGGGGAGGTGTGTTACAGTGCGGGGTATACCGGGGAGGGGTGTTACAGTGTGGGGTATACCGGGGAGGGGTGTTACAGTGCGGGGTATACCAGGGAGGTGTGTTACAGTGTGGGGTATACCGAGGAGGGGTGTTACAGTGCGGGGTATACCGGGGAGGTGTGTTACAGTGCGGGGTATACCGGGGAGGGGTGTTACAGTGCGGGGTATACCGGGGAGGGGTGTTACAGTGCGGGGTATACCGAGGAGGGGTGTTACAGTGCGGGGTATACCGAGGAGGGGTGTTACAGTGCGGGGTATACCAGGGTGGTGTGTTACAGTGCGGGGTATACCGGGGAGGGGAGTTACAGTGCGGGGTATACCGAGGAGGTGTGTTACAGTGCGGGGTATACCGAGGAGGTGTGTTACAGTGCGGGGTATACCGGGGAGGGGAGTTACAGTGCGGGGTATACCGGGGAGGGGTGTTACAGTGCGGGGTATACCGGGGAGGGGTGTTACAGTGCGGGGTATACCGGGGAGGTGTGTTACAGTGCGGGGTATACCGGGGAGGGGTGTTACAGTGCGGGGTATACCGGGGAGGTGTGTTACAGTGTGGGGTATACCGGGGAGGTGTGTTAAAGTGCGGGGTATACCAGGGTGGTGTGTTACAGTGCGGGGTATACCGGGGAGGGGTGTTACAGTGCGGGGTATACCGGGGAGGTGTGTTACAGTGTGGGGTATACCGGGGAGGAGTGTTACACGTGTGGGGTATACCGGGGAGGTGTGTTACAGTGCGGGGTATACCGGGGAGGGGTGTTACAGTGCAGGGTATACCGGGGAGGAGTGTTACAGTGCGGGGTATACCGGGGAGGAGTGTTACACGTGTGGGGTATACCGAGGAGGGGTGTTACAGTGCGGGGTATACCGGAGAGGTGTGTTACAGTGCGGGGTATACCGGGGAAGGGTGTTACAGTGCGGGATATACCGGGGAGGGGTGTTACAGTGCGGGGTATACCGGGGAGGGGTGTTACAGTGCGGGGTATACCGGGGAGGGGTGTTACAGTGCGGGGTATACCGGGGAGGTGTGTTACAGTGCGGGGTATACCGGGGAGGAGTGTTACAGTGCGGGGTGTACCGGGGAGGGGTGTTACAGTGCGGGGTATACCGGGGAGGGGTGTTACAGTGCGGGGTATACCGGGGAGGGGTGTTACAGTGCGGGATATACCGGGGAGGGGTGTTACAGTGCGGGGTATACCGGGGAGGGGTGTTACAGTGTGGGATATACCGAGGAGGGGTGTTACAGTGCGGGGTATACCGGGGAGGGGTGTTACAGTGCGGGGTATACCGGGGAGGGGTGTTACAGTGCGGGGTATACCGGGGAGGTGTGTTACAGTGCGGGGTATACCGGGGAGGGGTGTTACAGTGTGGGGTATACCGGGGAGGGGTGTTACAGTGCGGGGTATACCGGGGAGGGGTGTTACACGTGTGGGGTATACCGGGGAGGGGTGTTACAGTGCGGGGTATACCGGGGAGGTGTGTTACAGTGCGGGGTATACCGGGGAGGTGTATTACAGTGCGGGGTATTCCGGGGAGGGGTGTTACAGTGCGGGGTATACCGGGGAGGGGTGTTACAGTGCGGGGTATACCGGGGAGGGGAGTTACAGTGCGGGGTATACCGGGGAGGTGTGTTACAGTGAGGGTATACCGGTGAATGGTGTTACAGTGCGGGGTATACCGGGGAGGGGAGTTACAGTGCGGGGTATACCGGGGAGGGGAGTTACAGTGTGGGGTATACCGGGGAGGTGTGTTACAGTGCGGGGTATACCGGGGAGGGGTGTTACAGTGCGGGGTATACCGGGGAGGGGTGTTACAGTGCAGGGTATACCGGGGATGGGTGTTACAGTGTGGGGTATACCGGGGAGGGGTGTTACAGTGCGGGGTATACCGGGGAGGGGTGTTACACGTGTGGGGTATACCGGGGAGGGGTGTTACAGTGCGGGGTATACCGGGGAGGGGTGTTACAGTGTGGGGTATACCGGGGAGGGGTGTTACAGTGAGGGTATACCGGGGAGGGGTGTTACAGTGCGGGATATACCGGGGAGGTGTGTTACAGTGCGGGGTATACCGGGGAGGGGAGTTACAGTGCGGGGTATACCGGGGAGTGGTGTTACAGTGCGGGGTATACCGGGGAGGGGTGTTACAGTGCGGGGTATATCGGGGAGGGGTGTTACAGTGCGGGGTATACCGGGGAGGGGTGTTACAGTGCGGGGTATACCGGGGAGGGGTGTTACAGTGCGGGGTATACCGGGGAGGTGTGTTACAGTGCGGGGTATACCGGGGAGGGGTGTTACAGTGTGGGGTATACCGGGGAGGGCTGTTACAGTGCGGGGTATACCGGGGAGGGGTGTTACACGTGTGGGGTATACCGGGGAGGGGTGTTACAGTGCGGGGTATACCGGGGAGGTGTGTTACAGTGCGGGGTATACCGGGGAGGTGTGTTACAGTGCGGGGTATTCCGGGGAGGGGTGTTACAGTGCGGGGTATTCCGGGGAGGGGTGTTACAGTGCGGGGTATACCGGGGAGGGGTGTTACAGTGCGGGGTATACCGGGGAGGGGAGTTACAGTGCAGGGTATACCGGGGAGGGGTGTTACAGTGCGGGGTATACCGGGGAGGGGTGTTACAGTGCGGGGTATACCGGGGAGGGGTGTTACAGTGTGGGGTATACCGGGGAGGGGTGTTACAGTGTGGGGTATACCGGGGAGGTATGTTACAGTGTGGGGTATACCGGGGAGGGGAGTTACAGTGCAGGGTATACTGGGGAGGGGTGTTACAGTGTGGGATATACCGGGGAGGGGTGTTACAGTGTGGGATATACCGGGGAGGGGTGTTACAGTGCGGGATATACCGGGGAGGGGTGTTACAGTGCGGGGTATACCGGGGAGGGGTGTTACAGTGCGGGGTATACCGGGGAGGGGTGTTACAGTGCGGGGTATACCGGGGAGGGGTGTTACAGTGCGGGGTATACCGGGGAGGGGTGTTACAGTGCGGGGTATACCGGGGAGGGGTGTTACAGTGTGGGGTATACCGGGGAGGGGTGTTACAGTGTGGGGTATACCGGGGAGGTATGTTACAGTGTGGGGTATACCGGGGAGGGGAGTTACAGTGCAGGGTATACTGGGGAGGGGTGTTACAGTGTGGGATATACCGGGGAGGGGTGTTACAGTGCGGGGTATACCGGGGAGGGGTGTTACAGTGCGGGGTATACCGGGGAGGGGTGTTACCGTGTGGGGTATACCGGGGAGGTGTGTTACAGTGTGGGGTATACCGGGGAGGGGTGTTACAGTGCGGGGTATACCGGGGAGGGGTGTTACAGTGCGGGGTATACCGGGGAGGGGTGTTACAGTGCGGGGTATACCGGGGAGGGGTGTTACAGTGTGGGGTATACCGGGGAGGTATGTTACAGTGTGGGGTATACCGGGGAGGGGAGTTACAGTGTGGGATATACCGGGGAGGGGTGTTACAGTGTGGGATATACCGGGGAGGGGTGTTACAGTGTGGGATATACCGGGGAGGGGTGTTACAGTGCGGGGTATACCGGGGAGGGGTGTTACAGTGCGGGGTATACCGGGGAGGGGTGTTACAGTGCGGGGTATACCGGGGAGGGGTGTTACAGTGCGGGGTATACCGGGGAGGGGTGTTACAGTGTGGGGTATACCGGGGAGGGGTGTTACAGTGTGGGGTATACCGGGGAGGTATGTTACAGTGTGGGGTATACCGGGGAGGGGAGTTACAGTGCAGGGTATACTGGGGAGGGGTGTTACAGTGTGGGATATACCGGGGAGGGGTGTTACAGTGTGGGATATACCGGGGAGGGGTGTTACAGTGTGGGATATACCGGGGAGGGGTGTTACAGTGCGGGGTATACCGGGGAGGGGTGTTACAGTGCGGGGTATACCGGGGAGGGGTGTTACAGTGCGGGGTATACCGGGGAGGGGAGTTACAGTGCGGGGTATACCGGGGAGGGGTGTTACAGTGTGGGATATACCGGGGAGGGGTGTTACAGTGCGGGGTATACCGGGGAGGGGTGTTACAGTGTGGGATATACCGGGGAGGGGTGTTACAGTGTGGGATATACCGGGGAGGGGTGTTACAGTGCGGGGTATACCGGGGAGGGGTGTTACAGTGCGGGGTATACCGGGGAGGGGTGTTACAGTGCGGGGTATACCGGGGAGGGGTGTTACAGTGCGGGGTATACCGGGGATGGGTGTTACAGTGCGGGGTATACCGGGGAGGTGTGTTACAGTGCGGGGTATACCGGGGAGGGGTGTTACAGTGCGGGGTATACCGGGGAGGGGTGTTACAGTGTGGGGTATACCGGGGAGGGGTGTTACAGTGTGGGGTATACCGGGGAGGGGTGTTACAGTGCGGGGTATACTGGGGAGGTGTGTTACAGTGTGGGGTATACCGGGGAGGGGTGTTACAGTGTGGGGTATACCGGGGAGGTGTGTTACAGTGTGGGGTATACCGGGGAGGTGTGTTACCGTGCGGGGTATACCGGGGAGGTGTGTTACAGTGTGGGGTGTACCGGGGAGGTGTGTTACCGTGCGGGGTATACCGGGGAGGTGTGTTACCGTGCGGGGTATACCGGGGAGGTGTGTTACAGTGCGGGGTATACCGGGGAGGGGTGTTACAGTGCGGGGTATACCGGGGAGGGGTGTTACAGTGTGGGGTATACCGGGGAGGTGTGTTACCGTGCGGGGTATACCGGGGAGGTGTGTTACAGTGCGGGGTATACCGGGGAGGGGTGTTACAGTGTGGGGTATACCGGGGAGGGGTGTTACAGTGCGGGGTATACCAGGGAGGTGTGTTACAGTGTGGGGTATACCGAGGAGGGGTGTTACAGTGCGGGGTATACCGGGGAGGTGTGTTACAGTGCGGGGTATACCGGGGAGGGGTGTTACAGTGCGGGGTATACCGGGGAGGGGTGTTACAGTGCGGGGTATACCGAGGAGGGGTGTTACAGTGCGGGGTATACCGAGGAGGGGTGTTACAGTGCGGGGTATACCAGGGTGGTGTGTTACAGTGCGGGGTATACCGGGGAGGGGAGTTACAGTGCGGGGTATACCGAGGAGGTGTGTTACAGTGCGGGGTATACCGAGGAGGTGTGTTACAGTGCGGGGTATACCGGGGAGGGGAGTTACAGTGCGGGGTATACCGGGGAGGGGTGTTACAGTGCGGGGTATACCGGGGAGGGGTGTTACAGTGCGGGGTATACCGGGGAGGGGTGTTACAGTGCGGGGTATACCGGGGAGGTGTGTTACAGTGTGGGGTATACCGGGGAGGTGTGTTAAAGTGCGGGGTATACCAGGGTGGTGTGTTACAGTGCGGGGTATACCGGGGAGGGGTGTTACAGTGCGGGGTATACCGGGGAGGAGTGTTACACGTGTGGGGTATACCGGGGAGGTGTGTTACAGTGCGGGGTATACCGGGGAGGGGTGTTACAGTGCAGGGTATACCGGGGAGGAGTGTTACAGTGCGGGGTATACCGGGGAGGAGTGTTACACGTGTGGGGTATACCGAGGAGGGGTGTTACAGTGCGGGGTATACCGGAGAGGTGTGTTACAGTGCGGGGTATACCGGGGAAGGGTGTTACAGTGCGGGATATACCGGGGAGGGGTGTTACAGTGCGGGGTATACCGGGGAGGGGTGTTACAGTGCGGGGTATACCGGGGAGGGGTGTTACAGTGCGGGGTATACCGGGGAGGTGTGTTACAGTGCGGGGTATACCGGGGAGGAGTGTTACAGTGCGGGGTGTACCGGGGAGGGGTGTTACAGTGCGGGGTATACCGGGGAGGGGTGTTACAGTGCGGGGTATACCGGGGAGGGGTGTTACAGTGCGGGATATACCGGGGAGGGGTGTTACAGTGCGGGGTATACCGGGGAGGGGTGTTACAGTGTGGGATATACCGAGGAGGGGTGTTACAGTGCGGGGTATACCGGGGAGGGGTGTTACAGTGCGGGGTATACCGGGGAGGTGTGTTACAGTGCGGGGTATACCGGGGAGGGGTGTTACAGTGTGGGGTATACCGGGGAGGGGTGTTACAGTGCGGGGTATACCGGGGAGGGGTGTTACACGTGTGGGGTATACCGGGGAGGGGTGTTACAGTGCGGGGTATACCGGGGAGGTGTGTTACAGTGCGGGGTATACCGGGGAGGTGTATTACAGTGCGGGGTATTCCGGGGAGGGGTGTTACAGTGCGGGGTATTCCGGGGAGGGGTGTTACAGTGCGGGGTATACCGGGGAGGGGTGTTACAGTGCGGGGTATACCGGGGAGGGGAGTTACAGTGCGGGGTATACCGGGGAGGTGTGTTACAGTGAGGGTATACCGGGGAGTGGTGTTACAGTGCGGGGTATACCGGGGAGGGGAGTTACAGTGTGGGGTATACCGGGGAGGTGTGTTACAGTGCGGGGTATACCGGGGAGGGGTGTTACAGTGCGGGGTATACCGGGGAGGGGTGTTACAGTGCAGGGTATACCGGGGATGGGTGTTACAGTGTGGGGTATACCGGGGAGGGGTGTTACAGTGCGGGGTATACCGGGGAGGGGTGTTACACGTGTGGGGTATACCGGGGAGGGGTGTTACAGTGCGGGGTATACCGGGGAGGGGTGTTACAGTGTGGGGTATACCGGGGAGGGGTGTTACAGTGAGGGTATACCGGGGAGGGGTGTTACAGTGCGGGATATACCGGGGAGGTGTGTTACAGTGCGGGGTATACCGGGGAGGGGAGTTACAGTGCGGGGTATACCGGGGAGTGGTGTTACAGTGCGGGGTATACCGGGGAGGGGTGTTACAGTGCGGGGTATATCGGGGAGGGGTGTTACAGTGCGGGGTATACCGGGGAGGGGTGTTACAGTGCGGGGTATACCGGGGAGGGGTGTTACAGTGCGGGGTATACCGGGGAGGTGTGTTACAGTGCGGGGTATACCGGGGAGGGGTGTTACAGTGTGGGGTATACCGGGGAGGGCTGTTACAGTGCGGGGTATACCGGGGAGGGGTGTTACACGTGTGGGGTATACCGGGGAGGGGTGTTACAGTGCGGGGTATACCGGGGAGGTGTGTTACAGTGCGGGGTATACCGGGGAGGTGTGTTACAGTGCGGGGTATTCCGGGGAGGGGTGTTACAGTGCGGGGTATTCCGGGGAGGGGTGTTACAGTGCGGGGTATACCGGGGAGGGGTGTTACAGTGCGGGGTATACCGGGGAGGGGAGTTACAGTGCGGGGTATACCGGGGAGGTGTGTTACAGTGAGGGTATACCGGGGAGTGGTGTTACAGTGCGGGGTATACCGGGGAGGGGAGTTACAGTGTGGGGTATACCGGGGAGGTGTGTTACAGTGCGGGGTATACCGGGGAGGGGTGTTACAGTGCGGGGTATACCGGGGAGGGGTGTTACAGTGCAGGGTATACCGGGAATGGGTGTTACAGTGTGGGGTATACCGGGGAGGGGTGTTACAGTGCGGGGTATACCGGGGAGGGGTGTTACACATGTGGGGTATACCGGGGAGGGGTGTTACAGTGCGGGGTATACCGGGGAGGGGTGTTACAGTGTGGGGTATACCGGGGAGGGGTGTTACAGTGAGGGTATACCGGGGAGGGGTGTTACAGTGCGGGATATACCGGGGAGGTGTGTTACAGTGCGGGGTATACCGGGGAGGGGAGTTACAGTGCGGGGTATACCGGGGAGTGGTGTTACAGTGCGGGATATACCGGGGAGGGGTGTTACAGTGCGGGGTATACCCGGGAGGGGTGTTACAGTGCGGGGTATACCGGGGAGGGGTGTTACAGTGCGGGGTATACCGGGGAGGGGAGTTACAGTGCGGGGTATACCGGGGAGATGTGTTACAGTGCGGGGTATACCGGGGAGGCGTGTTACAGTGCGGGGTATACCGGGGAGGGGAGTTACAGTGCGGGGTATACCGGGGAGGGGTGTTACAGTGTGGGGTATACCGGGGAGGGGAGTTACAGTGCAGGGTATACCGGGGAGGGGAGTTACAGTGCGGGGTATACCGGGGAGGCGTGTTACAGTGCGGGGTATACCGGAGAGGGGTGTTACAGAGCGGGGTATACCGGGGAGGGGAGTTACAGTGCGGGGTATACCGGGGAGGGGTGTTACAGTGCGGGGTATACCGGGGAGGGGGGTTACAGTGCGGGATATACCGGGGAGGGGTGTTACAGTGCGGGGTATACCGGGGAGGGGAGTTACAGTGCGGGGTATACCGGGGAGGGGTGTTACAGTGCGGGGTATACCGGGGAGGGGAGTTACAGTGCGGGGTATACCGGGGAGGGGTGTTACAGTGCGGGGTATACCGGGGAGGTGTGTTACAGTGCGGGGTATACCGGGGAGGAGTGTTACAGTGCGGGGTATACCGGGGAGGGGAGTTACAGTGCGGGGTATACCGGGGAGGGGTGTTACAGTGTGGGGTATACCGGGGAGGGGAGTTACAGTGCAGGGTATACCGGGGAGGGGAGTTACAGTGCGGGGTATACCGGGGAGGCGTGTTACAGTGCGGGGTATACCGGGGAGGGGTGTTACAGAGCGGGGTATACCGGGGAGGGGGGTTACAGTGCGGGATATACCGGGGAGGGGTGTTACAGTGCGGGGTATACCGGGGAGGGGAGTTACAGTGCGGGGTATACCGGGGAGGGGTGTTACAGTGCGGGGTATACCGGGGAGGGGAGTTACAGTGCGGGGTATACCGGGGAGGGGTGTTACAGTGCGGGGTATACCGGGGAGGTGTGTTACAGTGCGGGGTATCCCGGGGAGGGTGTTACAGTGCGGGGTATACCGGGGAGGGGTGTTACAGTGCGGGGTATACCGGGGAGGGGTGTTACAGTGTGGGGTATACCGGGGAGGGGAGTTACAGTGCAGGGTATACCGGGGAGGGGAGTTACAGTGCGGGGTATACCGGGGAGGCGTGTTACAGTGCGGGGTATACCGGGGAGGGGTGTTACAGAGCGGGGTATACCGGGGAGGGGGGTTACAGTGCGGGATATACCGGGGAGGGGTGTTACAGTGCGGGGTATACCGGGGAGGGGAGTTACAGTGCGGGGTATACCGGGGAGGGGTGTTACAGTGCGGGGTATACCGGGGAGGGGAGTTACAGTGCGGGGTATACCGGGGAGGGGTGTTACAGTGCGGGGTATACCGGGGAGGTGTGTTACAGTGCGGGGTATCCCGGGGAGGGTGTTACAGTGCGGGGTATACCGGGGAGGGGTGTTACAGTGTGGGGTATACCGGGGAGGTGTGTTACAGTGCGGGGTATACCGGGGAGGGGTGTTACAGTGCGGGGTATACCGGGGAGGGGTGTTACAGTGTGGGGTATACCGGGGAGGGGTGTTACAGTGTGGGGTATACCGGGGAGGTGTGTTACAGTGCGGGGTATACCGGGGAGGGGTGTTACAGTGCGGGGTATACCGGGGAGGTGTGTTACAGTGCGGGGTATACCGGGGAGGTGTGTTACAGTGCGGGGTATACCGGGGAGGGGTGTTACAGTGCGGGGTATACCGGGGAGTGGTGTTACAGTGCGGGGTATACCGGGGAGGGGTGTTACAGTGCGGGGTATATCGGGGAGGGGTGTTACAGTGCGGGGTATACCGGGGAGGGGTGTTACAGTGCGGGGTATACCGGGGAGGGGTGTTACAGTGCGGGGTATACCGGGGAGGGGTGTTACAGTGCGGGGTATACTGGGCAGGCGTGTTAAAGTGCGGGGTATACCGGGGAGGGGAGTTACAGTGCGGGGTATACCGGGGAGGGGAGTTACAGTGCGGGATATACCGGGGAGGGGTGTTACAGTGCGGGGTATACCGGGGAGGGGTGTTACAGTGCGGGGTATACCGGGGAGGGGTGTTACAGTGCGGGGTATACCGGGGAGGGGAGTTACAGTGCGGGGTATACCGGGGAGGTGTGTTACAGTGCGGGGTATACCGGGGAGGCGTGTTACAGTGCGGGGTATACCGGGGAGGGGAGTTACAGTGCGGGGTATACCGGGGAGGGGTGTTACAGTGTGGGGTATACCGGGGAGGGGAGTTACAGTGCAGGGTATACCGGGGAGGGGAGTTACAGTGCGGGGTATACCGGGGAGGCGTGTTACAGTGCGGGGTATACCGGGGAGGGGTGTTACAGAGCGGGGTATACCGGGGAGGGGAGTTACAGTGCGGGGTATACCGGGGAGGGGTGTTACAGTGCGGGGTATACCGGGGAGGGGGGTTACAGTGCGGGATATACCGGGGAGGGGTGTTACAGTGCGGGGTATACCGGGGAGGGGAGTTACAGTGTGGGGTATACCGGGGAGGCGTGTTACAGTGCGGGGTATACCGGGGAGGGGTGTTACAGTGCGGGGTATACCGGGGAGGGGAGTTACAGTGCGGGGTATACCGGGGAGGGGTGTTACAGTGCGGGGTATACCGGGGAGGGGAGTTACAGTGCGGGGTATACCGGGGAGGGGTGTTACAGTGCGGGGTATACCGGGGAGGGGAGTTACAGTGCGGGGTATACCGGGGAGGGGTGTTACAGTGTGGGGTATACCGGGGAGGGGAGTTACAGTGCGGGGTATACCGGGGAGGGGTGTTACAGTGCGGGGTATACCGGGGAGGGGAGTTACAGTGCGGGGTATACCGGGGAGGGGTGTTACAGTGCGGGGTATACCGGGGAGGGGTGTTACAGTGCGGGGTATACCGGGGAGGGGTGTTACAGTGCGGGGTATACCGGGGAGGGGAGTTACAGTGCGGGGTATACCGGGGAGGGGTGTTACAGTGCGGGGTATACCGGGGAGGTGTGTTACAGTGCGGGGTATACCGGGGAGGAGTGTTACAGTGCGGGGTATACCGGGGAGGGGAGTTACAGTGCGGGGTATACCGGGGAGGGGTGTTACAGTGTGGGGTATACCGGGGAGGGGAGTTACAGTGCAGGGTATACCGGGGAGGGGAGTTACAGTGCGGGGTATACCGGGGAGGCGTGTTACAGTGCGGGGTATACCGGGGAGGGGTGTTACAGAGCGGGGTATACCGGGGAGGGGGGTTACAGTGCGGGATATACCGGGGAGGGGTGTTACAGTGCGGGGTACACCGGGGAGGGGAGTTACAGTGCGGGGTATACCGGGGAGGGGTGTTACAGTGCGGGGTATACCGGGGAGGGGAGTTACAGTGCGGGGTATACCGGGGAGGGGTGTTACAGTGCGGGGTATACCGGGGAGGTGTGTTACAGTGCGGGGTATCCCGGGGAGGGTGTTACAGTGCGGGGTATACCGGGGAGGGGTGTTACAGTGTGGGGTATACCGGGGAGGTGTGTTACAGTGCGGGGTATACCGGGGAGGGGTGTTACAGTGCGGGGTATACCGGGGAGGGGTGTTACAGTGTGGGGTATACCGGGGAGGGGTGTTACAGTGTGGGGTATACCGGGGAGGTGTGTTACAGTGCGGGGTATACCGGGGAGGGGTGTTACAGTGCGGGGTATACCGGGGAGGTGTGTTACAGTGCGGGGTATACCGGGGAGGTGTGTTACAGTGCGGGGTATACCGGGGAGGGGTGTTACAGTGTGGGGTATACCGGGGAGGTGTGTTACAGTGCGGGGTATACCGGGGAGGTGTGTTACAGTGCGGGGTATACCGGGGAGGGGTGTTACAGTGCAGGGTGTACTGGGGAGGTGTGTTACAGTGTGGGGTATACCGGGGAGGGGTGTTACAGTGCGGGGTATACAGGGGAGGGGTGTTACAGTGTGGGGTATACCGAGGAGGTGTGTTACAGTGCGGGGTATACCGGGGAGGTGTGTTACAGTGCGGGGTATACCAGGGAGGGGTGTTACAGTGTGGGGTATACCGGGGAGGGGAGTTACAGTGTGGGATATACCGGAGAGGGGTGTTACAGTGCGGGGTATACCGGGGAGGTGTGTTACAGTGTGGGGTATACCGGGGAGGGGAGTTACAGTGCGGGGTATACCGGGGAGGTGTGTTACAGTGCGGGATATACCGGAGAGGGGTATTACAGTGCGGGGTATACCGGGGAGGTGTGTTACAGTGCGGGGTATACCGGGAGGGGTGTTACAGTGCGGGGTATACCGGGGAGGTGTGTTACAGTGCGGGGTATACCGGGGAGGGGTGTTACAGTGTGGGGTATACCGGGGAGGTGTGTTACAGTGCGGGGTATACCGGGGAGGGGTGTTACAGTGCAGGGTATACCGGGGAGGAGTGTTACAGTGCGGGGTATACCGAGGAGGGGTGTTACAGTGCGGGGTATACCGGAGAGGTGTGTTACAGTGCGGGGTAAACCGAGGAGGGGTGTTACAGTGCGGGGTATACCGGAGAGGTGTGTTACAGTGCGGGGTATACCGAGGAGGGGTGTTACAGTGCGGGGTATACCGGAGAGGTGTGTTACAGTGCGGGGTATACCGAGGAGGGGTGTTACAGTGCGGGGTATACCGAGGAGGGGTGTTACAGTGCGGGGTATACCAGGGTGGTGTGTTACAGTGCGGGGTATACCGGGGAGGGGAGTTACAGTGCGGGGTATACCGAGGAGGTGTGTTACAGTGCGGGGTATACCGAGGAGGTGTGTTACAGTGCGGGGTATACCGGGGAGGTGTGTTACAGTGTGGGGTATACCGGGGAGGTGTGTTACAGTGCGGGGTATACCAGGGTGGTGTGTTACAGTGCGGGGTATACCGGGGAGGGGTGTTACAGTGCGGGGTATACCGGGGAGGAGTGTTACACGTGTGGGGTATACCGGGGAGGTGTGTTACAGTGCGGGGTATACCGGGGAGGGGTGTTACAGTGCAGGGTTATACCGGGGAGGAGTGTTACAGTGCGGGGTATACCGGGGAGGAGTGTTACACGTGTGGGGTATACCGAGGAGGGGTGTTACAGTGCGGGGTATACCGGAGAGGTGTGTTACAGTGCGGGGTATACCGGGGAAGGGTGTTACAGTGCGGGATATACCGGGGAGGGGTGTTACAGTGCGGGGTATACCGGGGAGGGGTGTTACAGTGCGGGGTATACCGGGGAGGGGTGTTACAGTGCGGGGTATACCGGGGAGGTGTGTTACAGTGCGGGGTATACCGGGGAGGAGTGTTACAGTGCGGGGTGTACCGGGGAGGGGTGTTACAGTGCGGGGTATACCGGGGAGGGGTGTTACAGTGCGGGGTATACCGGGGAGGGGTGTTACAGTGCGGGATATACCGGGGAGGGGTGTTACAGTGCGGTGTATACCGGGGAGGGGTGTTACAGTGTGGGATATACCGAGGAGGGGTGTTACAGTGCGGGGTATACCGGGGAGGGGTGTTACAGTGCGGGGTATACCGGGGAGGGGTGTTACAGTGCGGGGTATACCGGGGAGGTGTGTTACAGTGCGGGGTATACCGGGGAGGGGTGTTACAGTGTGGGGTATACCGGGGAGGGGTGTTACAGTGCGGGGTATACCGGGGAGGGGTGTTACACGTGTGGGGTATACCGGGGAGGGGTGTTACAGTGCGGGGTATACCGGGGAGGGGTGTTACAGTGTGGGGTATACCGGGGAGGGGGGTTACAGTGCGGGGTATACCGGGGAGGTGTGTTACAGTGCGGGGTATACCGGGGAGGTGTGTTACAGTGCGGGGTATTCCGGGGAGGGGTGTTACAGTGCGGGGTATTCCGGGGAGGGGTGTTACAGTGCGGGGTATACCGGGGAGGGGTGTTACAGTGCGGGGTATACCGGGGAGGGGAGTTACAGTGCGGGGTATACCGGGGAGGTGTGTTACAGTGAGGGTATACCGGGGAGTGGTGTTACAGTGCGGGGTATACCGGGGAGGGGAGTTACAGTGTGGGGTATACCGGGGAGGTGTGTTACAGTGCGGGGTATACCGGGGAGGGGTGTTACAGTGCGGGGTATACCGGGGAGGGGTGTTACAGTGCAGGGTATACCGGGGATGGGTGTTACAGTGTGGGGTATACCGGGGAGGGGTGTTACAGTGCGGGGTATACCGGGGAGGGGTGTTACACGTGTGGGGTATACCGGGGAGGGGTGTTACAGTGCGGGGTATACCGGGGAGGGGTGTTACAGTGTGGGGTATACCGGGGAGGGGTGTTACAGTGAGGGTATACCGGGGAGGGGTGTTACAGTGCGGGATATACCGGGGAGGTGTGTTACAGTGCGGGGTATACCGGGGAGGGGAGTTACAGTGCGGGGTATACCGGGGAGTGGTGTTACAGTGCGGGGTATACCGGGGAGGGGTGTTACAGTGCGGGGTATATCGGGGAGGGGTGTTACAGTGCGGGGTATACCGGGGAGGGGTGTTACAGTGCGGGGTATACCGGGGAGGGGTGTTACAGTGCGGGGTATACCGGGCAGGCGTGTTAAAGTGCGGGGTATACCGGGGAGGGGACTTACAGTGCGGGGTATACCGGGGAGGGGAGTTACAGTGCGGGATATACCGGGGAGGGGTGTTACAGTGCGGGGTATACCGGGGAGGGGTGTTACAGTGCGGGGTATACCGGGGAGGGGTGTTACAGTGCGGGGTATACCGGGGAGGGGAGTTACAGTGCGGGGTATACCGGGGAGGTGTGTTACAGTGCGGGGTATACCGGGGAGGCGTGTTACAGTGCGGGGTATACCGGGGAGGGGAGTTACAGTGCGGGGTATACCGGGGGAGGGGTGTTACAGTGTGGGGTATACCGGGGAGGGGAGTTACAGTGCAGGGTATACCGGGGAGGGGAGTTACAGTGCGGGGTATACCGGGGAGTCGTGTTACAGTGCGGGGTATACCGGGGAGGGGTGTTACAGAGCGGGGTATACCGGGGAGGGGAGTTACAGTGCGGGGTATACCGGGGAGGGGTGTTACAGTGCGGGGTATACCGGGGAGGGGGGTTACAGTGCGGGATATACCGGGGAGGGGTGTTACAGTGCGGGGTATACCGGGGAGGGGAGTTACAGTGCGGGGTATACCGGGGAGGGGTGTTACAGTGCGGGGTATACCGGGGAGGGGAGTTACAGTGCGGGGTATACCGGGGAGGGGTGTTACAGTGCGGGGTATACCGGGGAGGTGTGTTACAGTGCGGGGTATACCGGGGAGGAGTGTTACAGTGCGGGGTATACCGGGGAGGGGAGTTACAGTGCGGGGTATACCGGGGAGGGGTGTTACAGTGTGGGGTATACCGGGGAGGGGAGTTACAGTGCAGGGTATACCGGGGAGGGGAGTTACAGTGCGGGGTATACCGGGGAGGGGTGTTACAGAGCGGGGTATACCGGGGAGGGGGGTTACAGTGCGGGATATACCGGGGAGGGGTGTTACAGTGCGGGGTATACCGGGGAGGGGAGTTACAGTGCGGGGTATACCGGGGAGGGGTGTTACAGTGCGGGGTATACCGGGGAGGGGAGTTACAGTGCGGGGTATACCGGGGAGGGGTGTTACAGAGCGGGGTATACCGGGGAGGGGGGTTACAGTGCGGGGTATACCGGGGAGGGGTGTTACAGTGCGGGGTATACCGGGGAGGGGAGTTACAGTGCGGGGTATCCCGGGGAGGGTGTTACAGTGCGGGGTATACCGGGGAGGGGTGTTACAGTGTGGGGTATACCGGGGAGGTGTGTTACAGTGCGGGGTATACCGGGTAGGGGTGTTACAGTGCGGGGTATACCGGGGAGGGGTGTTACAGTGTGGGGTATACCGGGGAGGGGTGTTACAGTGTGGGGTATACCGGGGAGGTGTTTTACAGTGCGGGGTATACCGGGGAGGGGTGTTACAGTGCGGGGTATACCGGGGAGGTGTGTTACAGTGCGGGGTATACCGGGGAGGTGTGTTACAGTGCGGGGTATACCGGGGAGGGGTGTTACAGTGTGGGGTATACCGGGGAGGTGTGTTACAGTGCGGGGTATACCGGGGAGGTGTGTTACAGTGCGGGGTATACCGGGGAGGGGTGTTACAGTGCAGGGTGTACTGGGGAGGTGTGTTACAGTGTGGGGTATACCGGGGAGGGGTGTTACAGTGCGGGGTATACAGGGGAGGGGTGTTACAGTGTGGGGTATACCGAGGAGGTGTGTTACAGTGCGGGGTATACCGGGGAGGTGTGTTACAGTGCGGGGTATACCAGGGAGGGGTGTTACAGTGTGGGGTATACCGGGGAGGGGAGTTACAGTGTGGGATATACCGGAGAGGGGTGTTACAGTGCGGGGTATACCGGGGAGGTGTGTTACAGTGTGGGGTATACCGGGGAGGGGAGTTACAGTGCGGGGTATACCGGGGAGGTGTGTTACAGTGCGGGATATACCGGAGAGGGGTATTACAGTGCGGGGTATACCGGGGAGGTGTGTTACAGTGCGGGGTATACCGGGGAGGGGTGTTACAGTGCGGGGTATACCGGGGAGGTGTGTTACAGTGCGGGGTATACCGGGGAGGGGTGTTACAGTGTGGGGTATACCGGGGAGGTGTGTTACAGTGCGGGGTATACCGGGGAGGGGTGTTACAGTGCAGGGTATACCGGGGAGGAGTGTTACAGTGCGGGGTATACCGAGGAGGGGTGTTACAGTGCGGGGTATACCGGAGAGGTGTGTTACAGTGCGGGGTATACCGAGGAGGGGTGTTACAGTGCGGGGTATACCGGGGAGGGGTGTTACAGTGCAGGGTATACCGGGGAGGAGTGTTACACGTGTGGGGTATACCGAGAAGGGGTGTTACAGTGCGGGGTATACCGGAGAGGTGTGTTACAGTGCGGGGTATACCGGGGAGGGGTGTTACAGTGCGGGGTATACCGGGGAGGGGTGTTACACGTGTGGGGTATACCGGGGAGGGGTGTTACAGTGCGGGGTATACCGGGGAGGTGTGTTACAGTGAGGGTATACCGGGGAGGGGTGTTACAGTGCGGGGTATACCGGGGAGGTGTGTTACAGTGAGGGTATACCGGGGAGTGGTGTTACAGTGCGGGGTATACCGGGGAGTGGTGTTACAGTGCGGGGTATACCGGGGAGGGGTGTTACAGTGCGGGATATACCGGGGAGGGGTGTTACAGTGCGGGGTATACCGGGGAGGGGAGTTACAGAGCGGGGTATACCGGGGAGGGGTGTTACAGTGCGGGGTATACCGGGGAGGGGTGTTACAGTGCGGGGTATACCGGGGAGGGGTGTTACAGTGCGGGGTATACCGGGGAGGCGTGTTACAGTGCGGGGTATACCGGGGAGGGGAGTTACAGTGCGGGGTATACCGGGGAGGGGTGTTACAGTGCGGGGTATACCGGGGAGGCGTGTTACAGTGCGGGGTATACCGGGGAGGGGTGTTACAGTGCGGGGTATACCGGGGAGGTGTGTTACAGTGCGGGGTATACCGGGGAGGGGAGTTACAGTGCGGGATATACCGGGGAGGTGTGTTACAGTGCGGGGTATACCGGGGAGGGGTGTTACAGTGCGGGGTATACCGGGGAGGGGTGTTACAGTGCGGGGTATACCGGGGAGGGGAGTTACAGTGCGGGGTATACCGGGGAGGGGAGTTACAATGCGGGATATACCGGGGAGGTGTGTTACAGTGCGGGGTATACCGGGGAGGCGTGTTACAGTGCGGGGTATACCGGGGAGGGGTGTTACAGTGCGGGATATACCGGGGAGGGGAGTTAAAGTGCGGGGTATACCGGGGAGGCGTGTTACAGTGCGGGGTATACCGGGGAGGGGTGTTACAGTGCGGGGTATACCGGGGAGGGGTGTTACAGTGCGGGATATACCGGGGAGGGGAGTTAAAGTGCGGGGTATACCGGGGAGGCGTGTTACAGTGCGGGGTATACCGGGGAGGGGAGTTACAGTGCGGGGTATACCGGGGAGGGGAGTTACAGAGCGGGGTATACCGGGGAGGGGAGTTACAGTGCGGGGTATACCGGGGAGGGGTGTTACAGTGTGGGGTATACCGGGGAGGGGTGTTACAGTGCGGGGTATACCGGGGAGGGGTGTTACAGTGCGGGATATACCGGGGAGGGGTGTTACAGTGCGGGGTATACCGGGGAGGGGAGTTACAGTGCGGGATATACCGGGGAGGGGTGTTACAGTGTGGGGTATACCGGGGAGGGGTGTTACAGTGCGGGGTATACCGGGGAGGTGTGTTACAGTGCGGGGTATACCGGGGAGGGGTGTTACAGTGCGGGGTATACCGGGGAGGTGTGTTACACGTGTGGGGTATACCAGGGAGGTGTGTTACAGTGCGGGATATACCGGGGAAGGGTGTTACAGTGCGGGGTATACCAGGGAGTTGTGTTACAGTGCGGGGTATACCGGGGAGGGGTGTTACAGTGCGGGGTATACCAGGGAGTTGTGTTACAGTGCGGGGTATACCGGGGAGGTGTGTTACAGTGCGGGGTATACCGGGGAGGGGTGTTACAGTGCGGGGTATACCGGGGAGGTGTGTTACACGTGTGGGGTATACCAGGGAGGTGTGTTACAGTGCGGGATATACCGGGGAGGGGTGTTACAGTGCGGGGCATACCGGGGAGGTGTGTTACAGTGTGGGGTATACCGGGGAGGTGTGTTACAGTGCGGGGTATACCGGGGAGGTGTGTTACAGTGCGGAGTATACCGGGGAGGGGAGTTACAGTGCGGGATATACCGGGGAGGGGTGTTACAGTGCGGGGTATACCGGGGAGGGGTGTTACAGTGTGGGGTATACCGGGGAGGGGTGTTACAGTGCGGGGTATACCGGGGAGGTGTGTTACAGTGCGGGGTATACCGGGGAGGTGTGTTACACGTGTGGGGTATACCGGGGAGGTGTGTTACAGTGCGGGGTATACCGGGGAGGGGTGTTACAGTGCAGGGTATACCGGGGAGGTGTGTTACACGTGTGGGGTATACCGAGGAGGGGTGTTACAGTGCGGGGTATACCGGAGAGGTGTGTTACAGTGCGGGGTATACCGGGGAGGGGTGTTACTGTGCGGGGTATACCGGGGAGGGGTGTTACAGTGCGGGGTATACCGGGGAGGGGTGTTACAGTGTGGGGTATACCGGGTAGGGGTGTTACAGTGCGGGGTATACCGGGGAGGGGTGTTACAGTGCAGGGTATACCGGGGAGGGGTGTTACAGTGCGGGGTATACCGGGGAGGGGTGGTACAGTGCGGGGTATACCGGGGAGGGGTGTTACAGTGCGGGTATACCGGGGAGGGGTGTTACACGTGTGGGGTATACCGGGGAGGGGCGTTACAGTGCAGGGTATACCGGGGAGGAGTGTTACACGTGTGGGGTATACCGGGGAGGGGTGTTACAGTGCGGGGTATACCGGGGAGGGGTGTTACAGTGTGGGGTATACCGGGGAGGGGAGTTACAGTGCAGGGTATACCGGGGAGGGGAGTTACAGTGCGGGGTATACCGGGGAGGGGTGTTACAGTGTGGGGTATACCGGGGAGGGGAGTTACAGTGCGGGGTATACCGGGGAGGGGAGTTACAGTGCGGGGTATACCGGGGAGGGGTGTTACAGTGTGGGGTATACCGGGGAGGGGAGTTACAGTGCAGGGTATACTGGGGAGGGGAGTTACAGTGCGGGGTATACCGGGGAGGGGTGTTACAGTGTGGGGTATACCGGGGAGGCGTGTTACAGTGCGGGGTATACCGGGGAGGGGAGTTACAGAGCGGGGTATACCGGGGAGGGGAGTTACAGTGTGGGGTATACCGGGGAGGGGTGTTACAGTGCGGGGTATACCGGGGAGGGTGTTACAGTGCGGGATATACCGGGGAGGCGTGTTACAGTGTGGGGTATACCGGGGAGGGGTGTTACAGTGCGGGGTATACCGGGGAGGGGTGTTACAGTGCGGGGTATACCGGGGAGGTGTGTTACAGTGCGGGGTATACCGGGGAGGGGTGTTACAGTGCGGGGTATACCGGGGAGGGGTGTTACAGTGCAGGGTATACCGGGGAGGGGAGTTACAGTGCGGGGTATACCGGGGAGGGGTGTTACAGTGCAGGGTATACCGGGGAGGGGTGTTACAGTGCGGGGTATACCGGGGAGGGGTGTTACAGTGCAGGGTATACCGGGGAGGGGTGTTACACTGCCGGGTATACCGGGGAGGGGTGTTACAGTGCAGGGTATACCGGGGAGGGGTGTTACAGTGTGGGGTATACCGGGGAGGTGTGTTACAGTGCGGGGTATACCGGGGAGGGGAGTTACAGTGCGGGGTATACCGGGGAGGGGAGTTACAGTGCGGGATATACCGGGGAGGGGTGTTACAGTGCGGGGTATACCGGGGAGGGGAGTTACAGTGCGGGGTATACCGGGGAGGTGTGTTACAGTGTGGGGTATACCGGGGAGGGGTGTTACAGTGTGGGGTATACCGGGGAGGGGTGTTACAGTGCGGGGTATACCGGGGAGGGGTGTTACAGTGCGGGGTATACCGGGGAGGGGAGTTACAGTGCGGGATATACCGGGGAGGGGTGTTACAGTGCGGGGTATACCGGGGAGGGGAGTTACAGTGCAGGATATACCGGGGAGGCGTGTTCCAGTGCTTGGTATACCGGGGAGGGGTGTTACAGTGCGGGGTATACCGGGGAGGGGAGTTACAGTGCGGGATATACCGGGGAGGGGTGTTACAGTGCGGGGTATACCGGGGAGGGGAGTTACAGTGCGGGGTATACCGGGGAGGGGAGTTACAGTTGCGGGGTATACCGGGGAGGGGAGTTACAGTGCGGGGTATACCGGGGAGGGGAGTTACAGTGCGGGGTATACCGGGGAGGGGAGTTACAGTGCGGGGTATACCGGGGAGGGGTGTTACAGTGTGGGGTATACCGGGGAGGGGTGTTACAGTGCGGGGTATACCGGGGAGGGGAGTTACAGTGCGGGGTATACCGGGGAGGGGAGTTACAGTGCGGGATATACCGGGGAGGCGTGTTACAGTGCGGGGTATACCGGGGAGGGGAGTTACAGTGCGGGGTATACCGGGGAGGGGAGTTACAGTGCGGGATATACCGGGGAGGGGTGTTACAGTGCGGGGTATACCGGGGAGGGGTGTTACAGTGCGGGGTATACCGGGGAGGGGTCTTACAGTGTGGGGTATACTGGGGAGGTATGTTACAGTGCGGGGTATACCGGGGAGGGGTCTTACAGTGCGGGGTATACCGGGGAGGTGTGTTACACGTGTGGGGTATACCGGGGAGGGGTGTTACGGTGCGGGGTATACCGGGGAGGGGAGTTACAGTGCGGGGTATACCGGGGAGGTGTGTTACACGTGTGGGGTATACCGGGGAGGGGTGTTACGGTGCGGGGTATACTGGGGAGTGTTACGGTGCGGGGTATACCGGGGAGGGGTCCTACAGTGCGGGGTATACCGGGGAGGTGTGTTACACGTGTGGGGTATACCGGGGAGGGGTGTTACGGTGCGGGGTATACTGGGGAGTGTTACGGTGCGGGGTATACCGGGGAGGGGTGTTACAGTGCGGGGTATACTGGGGAGTGTTACGGTGCGGGGTATACTGGGGAGTGTTACGGTGCGGGGTATACCAGGGAGTGTTACAGTGTGGGGTATATCAGGGAGTGTTACAGTGCGGCGTATACCGGGGAGGTGTGTTACAGTGCGCGGTATACCGGGGAGGGGTGTTACCGTGCGGGGTATACCAGGGAGTGTTAGGTGCAGGGTATACGGGGAGGGGTGTTACGGTGCTGGGTATACCAGGAAGCGTTATGGTGCAGGGTACACCGTGGAGGGGTGTTACAGTGTGAGGTATACCGGGGAGGGGTATTACGGTGCGGTGTATACGTTGAGGGGTGTTACGGTGCAGGGTATACCGGGGAGGGTGTAACAGTGCAGCGTATACCAGGGAGTATTACGGTGTGGGGTATACAAGGGGGTGTTACGGTGTGGGGTATACCAGAGCGTGTTACGGTGCAGGCTATACCAGGGAAGGGTGCTACGGTGCAGGGTACACTGGGGAGGGTGTTACAGTGCAAGGTATACCAGGGAGTGTTACGGTGCGGGGTATACAGGGAGTGTTACGGTGCAGGATATCCCAGGGAGTGTTACGGTGTGGGGTATACCAGGGAGTGTTACAGTGTGCGGTATACCATGGAGTGTTACGATGCGGGGTATACCAGGGAGTGTTACAGTGTGCGGTATACCGTGGAGTGTTATGGTGCGGGGTATACCAGGGAGTGTTACGGTGCAGGGTATACTGGGGAGTGTTACGGTGCGGGGTATACCGGGGAGTGTTACGGTGCGGGGTATACCAGGGAGTGTTACGGTGCGGGGTATACTGGGGAGTGTTACGGTGCGGGGTATACCAGGGAGTGTTACAGTGTGGGGTATATCAGGGAGTGTTACGGTGTGGGGTATACCAGGGAGTGTTACAGTGTGGGATATACCAGGGAGTGTTACGGTGTGGGGTATACCAGGGAGTGTTACGGTGCGGGGTATACCAGGGAGTGTTACGGTGTGGGGTATACCAGGGAGTGTTACGGTGCGGGGTATACCAGGGAGTGTTACGGTGGGGGGTATACCAGGGAGTGTTACGGTGTGGGGTATACCAGGGAGTGTTACGGTGCGGGGTATACCAGGGAGTGTTACGGTGTGGGGTATACCAGGGGGTGTTACGGTGTGGGGTTTTCCCAGGGAGTGTTACAGTGCGAGATATACCAGGGAGTGTTACAGTGTGGGATATACCAGGGAGGGGTGTTACAGCGTGTGGTGTATAGTGGAGGGGTGTTACGGTGTGGGTATAAAGGAGAGGGGTGTTACAGTGCAGGGTATACCGGGGACAGGCGTTATGGTGTGGGGTATACTGGGGACGGGTGTTATGGTGTGGGGTATACCGGGGAGTGTTACAGTGTGGGGTATACCGGGGACGGGTGTTATGGTGTGGGGTATACCGGGGAGTGTTACAGTGTGGGGTATACTGGGGACGGGTGTTATGGTGTGGGGTATACCGGGGAGTGTTACAGTGTGGGGTATACTGGGGACGGGTGTTATGGTGTGGGGTATACCGGGGAGTGTTACAGTGTGGGGAATACCGGGGATGGGTGTGATGGTGCGGGGTATACCGGGGACGGGTGTGATGGTGCGGGGTATACTGGGGACGGGTGTGATGGTGCGGGGTATACTGGGGAGTGTTACGGTGTGGGGTATACTCGGGAGTGTTATGGTGTGGGGAATACCAGGGAGTGGGGTATACTGGGGACGGGTGTGATGGTGTGGGGAATACTGGGGATGGGTGTGATGGTGTGGGGAATACTGGGGATGGGTGTGATGGTGTGGGGAATACTGGGGACGGGTGTGATGGTGTGGGGTATACTGGGGATGGGTGTGATGGTGTGGGGAATACTGGGGACGGGTGTGATGGTGTGGGGTATACTGGGGATGGGTGTGATGGTGTGGGGAATACTGGGGACGGGTGTGATGGTGTGGGGAATACTGGGGATGGGTGTGATGGTTCGGGGAATACTGGGGAGTGTTACACTGTGGGGTATACTGGGGATGGGTGTGATGGTGTGGGGTATACTGGGGATGGGTGTGATGGTGTGGGGAATACTGGGGACGGGTGTGATGGCGTGGGGAATACTGGGGACGGGTGTGATGGTGTGGGGTATACTGGGGATGGGTGTGATGGTGTGGGGTATACTGGGGATGGGTGTGATGGTGTGGGGAATACTGGGGACGGGTGTGATGGTGTGGGGTATACTGGGGATGGGTGTGATGGTGTGGGGTATACTGGGGATGGGTGTGATGGTGTGGGGAATACTGGGGACGGGTGTGATGGTGTGGGGCATACTGGGGATGGGTGTGATGGTGTGGGGAATACTGGGGACGGGTGTGATGGTGTGGGGAATACTGGGGATGGGTGTGATGGTTCGGGGAATACTGGGGAGTGTTACAGTGTGGGGTATACTGGGGATGGGTGTGATGGTGTGGGGAATACTGGGGACGGGTGTGATGGTGTGGGGTATACTGGGGATGGGTGTGATGGTGTGGGGAATACTGGGGATGGGTGTGATGGTGTGGGGTATACTGGGGATGGGTGTGATGGTGTGGGGAATACTGGGGATGGGTGTGATGGTGTGGGGTATACTGGGGATGGGTGTGATGGTGTGGGGTATACTGGGGATGGGTGTGATGGTGTGGGGAATACTGGGGATGGGTGTGATGGTGTGGGGTATACTGGGGATGGGTGTGATGGTGTGGGGAATACTGGGGATGGGTGTGATGGTGTGGGGAATACTGGGGATGGGTGTGATGGTGTGGGGAATACTGGGGATGGGTGTGATGGTGTGGGGTATACTGGGGATGGGTGTGATGGTGTGGGGAATACTGGGGATGGGTGTGATGGTTCAGGGAATACTGGGGAGTGTTACAGTGTGGGGTATACTGGGGATGGGTGTGATGGTGTGGGGAATACTGGGGACGGGTGTGATGGTGTGGGGTATACTGGGAATGGGTGTGATGGTGTGGGGAATACTGGGGATGGGTGTGATGGTGTGGGGTATACTGGGGATGGGTGTGATGGTGTGGGGAATACTGGGGATGGGTGTGATGGTTCGGGGAATACTGGGGAATGTTACACTGTGGGGTATACTGGGGATGGGTGTGATGGTGTGGGGTATACTGGGGATGGGTGTGATGGTGTGGGGTATACTGGGGATGGGTGTGATGGTGTGGGGAATACTGGGGACGGGTGTGATGGCGTGGGGAATACTGGGGACGGGTGTGATGGTGTGGGGTATACTGGGGATGGGTGTGATGGTGTGGGGAATACTGGGGATGGGTGTGATGGTGTGGGGTATACTGGGGATGGGTGTGATGGTGTGGGGAATACTGGGGATGGGTGTGATGGTTCGGGGAATACTGGGGAGTGTTACAGTGTGGGGTATACTGGGGATGGGTGTGATGGTGTGGGGTATACTGGGGATGGGTGTGATGGTGTGGGGAATACTGGGGACGGGTGTGATGGTGTGGGGAATACTGGGGATGGGTGTGATGGCGTGGGGAATACTGGGGACGGGTGTGATGGTGTGGGGTATACTGGGGAATGTTACACTGTGGGGTATACTGGGGATGGGTGTGATGGTGTGGGGTATACTGGGGATGGGTGTGATGGTGTGGGGTATACTGGGGATGGGTGTGATGGCGTGGGGAATACTGGGGACGGGTGTGATGGTGTGGGGAATACTGGGGACGGGTGTGATGGTGTGGGGAATAGCTGAATCATAGGTTTCTGATCCAAAGCGTGACCTGTTAAGCCTCCTGCCTGATGTCTCTGACTCTCTCCCGGTTTCCTGAGCTGAGATTCCTGGTGTCAGACTCAGGCACAGCCGCGCTCAGTCTCTGGCTGTAGCTCTGTCTGTGAAGGTTTGATGTTCCCCCAATAACGCTGCTGCAAATACAGAGACTCTCCCTAGGAGGATCACACACCCGATCCTGGCATCAACTTTCCTCAGAGCCTCCAGTCCTGAGGCGGGAAATTTCATTCATACATTTCGGTCTCTCTTTGTTCCTGGCAGGTTGTTCAGACACTCTGTGTTTGTTCAGGATTGTGAATCACACTCACTAACTGCAGAGTGTGCACCAAACAGTGTGGAAAGCAGAGAACATTTCAAACCCTCCGGACTTTAAAAAGCACTAGCCAGGCAAGGAATGGCTTCGGAAATATGAGACAGCTTGTAAATAGAGGACAAATGGAACATTTGGCACGATTACCCAAATACCCATGTGCCCAAACAGTCATGAGAAGTCAAGGGATATCTGTTCTCAGATTCACCTGCAGAGAGCCCACCAACACTTGTTCCAGTAGGGACTGGAGTTTTGTTATATATTTGGGTATCCAGTAAACAACCGAATCAACACGGACATCTACTACAAACTGACCGACTCCCACAGCTACCTGGACTACACCTCCTCCCACCCTGTCCCCTGTAAAAACGCCATCCCATTCTCCCAATTCCTTCGTCTCCGCTGCATCTGCTCCCAGGAGGACCAGTTCCAAAAACGTACAACCCAGATGGCCTCCTTCTTCAAGGACCGCAATTTCCCCCCCGACGTGGTCGACGGTGCCCTCCACCGCATCTCTTCCACTTCCCGCTCCTCCGCCCTTGAACCCCACCCCTCCAACCGCCACCAGGACAGAACCCCACTGGTCCTCACCTACCACCCCACCAATCTCCATGTACAGCGCATCATCCGCCGTCACTTCCGCCACCTCCAAACGGACCCCACCACCAAGGATATATTTCCCTCCCCTCCCCTATCAGCATTCCGTAAAGACCACTCCCTCCGTGACTCCCTCGTCAGATCCACACCCCCCACCAACCCAACCTCCACTCCCGGCACCTTCCCCTGCAACCGTAGGAGGTGCAAGACTTGCGCCCACACCTCCCCCCTCACCTCCCTCCAAGGCCCCAAAGGAAACTTCCATATCCACCACAGATTCACCTGCACCTCCACACATATCATCTATTGCATCCTCTGCACCCGATGTGGCCTCCTCTATATTGGGGAGACAGGCCGGCTACTTGCGGAGCGTTTCAGAGAACACCTCTGGGACACCCGGACCAACCAACCCAACCACCCTGTAGCTCAACATTTCAACTCCCCCTCCCACTCCACCAAGGATATGCAGGTCTTTGGACTCCTCCATCGTCAGACCACAACAAAACGACGGTTGGAGGAAGAACGCCTCATCTTCCGGCTAGGAACCCTCCAACCACAAGGGATGAACTCGGATTTCACCAGTTTCCTCATTTCCCCTCCCCCCATCCTGTCTCAGTCAAATCCATCAAATTCAGCACCGCCTTCCTAACCTGAGATCTTCTTCCCGACCTCTCCGCCCCCACCCCAGTCTGACCTATCACCCTCACCTTGACCTCTTTCCACCTATCACATTTACGACGCCCCTCTCCCAAGTCCCTCCTCCCTACCTTTTATCTTAGCCTGCTGGACAAACTTTCCCCATTCCTGAAGAAGGGCTTATGCCCGAAACGTCGATTCTCCTGTTCCCTGGATGCTGCCTGACCTGCTGCGTTTTCCAGCAACACATTTCCAGCCCTATCCAGTAAACACCTCCACTTAACCTATCGGAGAGTGTTACAGTGAGGGGTATATCGGAGAGTGTTACGGTGAGGGGTATATCGGAGAGTGTTACAGTGAGGGGTATATCGGAGAGTGTTATGGTGAGAGGTATATCGGAGTGTGTTACAGTGAGGGGTATATCGGAGACTGTTACAGTGAGGGGTATATCGGAGAGTGTTACAGTGTGGGGTATATCGGAGAGTGTTACAGTGTGGGGTATATCGGAGACTGTAACAGTGAGGGGTATATCGGAGATTGTTATGGTGAGGGGTATATCGAAGAGTGTTATGGTGAGGGGTGTATCGGAGAGTGTAACAGTGCGGGGTATATCGGAGACTGTTACAGTGAGGGGTATATCGGAGAGTGTTACAGTGAGGGGTATATCGGAGACTGTTACAGTGAGGGGTATATCGGAGAGTGTTACAGTGTGGGGTATATCGGAGAGTGTTACAGTGAGGGGTATATCGGAGCGTGTTACAGTGTGCGGTATATCGGAGAGTGTTACAGTGTGGGGTATATCGGAGAGTGTTACAGTGTGGGGTATATCGGAGAGTGTTACAGTGTGGGGTATATCGGAGAGTGTTACAGTGTGGGGTATATCGGAGAGTGTTACAGTGAGGGGTATATCGGAGCGGGTTACAGTGTGGGGTATATCGGAGAGTGTTACAGTGAGGGGTATATCGGAGCGGGTTACAGTGTGGGGTATATCGGAGAGTGTTACAGTGAGGGGTATATCGGTGAGTGTTACAGTGTGGGGTATATCGGAGAGTGTTACAGTGTGGGGTATATCGGAGAGTGTTACAGTGAGGGGTATATCGGAGAGTGTTAAAGTGAGGGGTATATCGGAGAGTGTTACAGTGTGGAGTATATGGGAGAGGTTACGGTGAGGGGTATATCGGAGAGTGTTGCAGTGTGGGGTATATCGGAGAATATTACAGTGAGGGGTATATCGGAGAGTGTTACGGTGTGGGATATATCGGAGAATGTTACAGTGAGGGGTATATCGGAGAGTGTTATGGTGAGGGGTATATCGGAGTGTATTACGGTGAGGGGTATATCGGAGAGTGTTACAGTGAGGGGTATATCGGAGAGTGTTATGGTGAGGGGTATATCGGAGAGTGTTACGGTGAGGGGTATATCGGAGAGTGTTATGGTGAGGGGTATATCAGAGAGTGTTACACTGAGGGGTATATCGGAGAGTGTTACAGTGAGGGGTATATCGGAGAGTGTTATGGTGAGGGGTATATCGGAGTGTATTACGGTGAGGGGTATATCGGAGAGTGTTACAGTGAGGGGTATATCGGAGAGTGATATGGTGAGGGGTATATCGGAGAGTGTTATGGTGAGAGGTATATCGGAGAGTGTTACAGTGAGGGGTATATCGGAGTGTGTTACAGTGAGGGGTATATCGGAGACTGTTACAGTGAGGGGTATATCGGAGAGTGTTACAGTGTGGGGTATATCGGAGAGTGTTACAGTGTGGGGTATATCGGAGAGTGTTACAGTGTGGGGTATATCGGTGAGTGTTACAGTGTGGGGTATATCGGAGACTGTTACAGTGAGGGGTATATCGGAGAGTGTTACAGTGAGGGGTATATCGGAGACTGTTACAGTGAGGGGTATATCGGAGAGTGTTACAGTGTGGGGTATATCGGAGAGTGTTACAGTGCGGGGTATATCGGAGACTGTTACAGTGAGGGGTATATCGGAGAGTGTTACAGTGAGGGGTATATCGGAGACTGTTACAGTGAGGGGTATATCGGAGAGTGTTACAGTGTGGGGTATATCGGAGAGTGTTACAGTGAGGGGTATATCGGAGCGTGTTACAGTGTGCGGTATATCGGAGAGTGTTACAGTGTGGGGTATATCGGAGAGTGTTACAGTGAGGGGTATATCGGAGCGGGTTACAGTGTGGGGTATATCGGAGAGTGTTACAGTGAGGGGTATATCGGTGAGTGTTACAGTGTGGGGTATATCGGAGAGTGTTACAGTGAGGGGTATATCGGAGAGTGTTACAGTGAGGGGTATATCGGAGCGTGTTACCGTGTGGAGTATATGGGAGAGGTTACGGTGAGGGGTATATCGGAGAGTGTTACAGTGCAGGGTATGTCGGAGAATATTACAGTGAGGGGTATATCGGAGAGTGTTACAGTGTGGGGTATATCGGAGAGTGTTACAGTGAGGGGTATATCGGAGAGTGTTATGGTGAGGGGTATATCGGAGTGTATTACGGTGAGGGGTATATCGGAGAGTGTTACAGTGAGGGGTATATCGGAGAGTGTTATGGTGAGGGGTATATCGGAGAGTGTTACAGTGCAGGGTATGTCGGAGAATATTACAGTGAGGGGTATATCGGAGAGTGTTACAGTGTGGGGTATATCGGAGAGTGTTACAGTGAGGGGTATATCGGAGAGTGTTATGGTGAGGGGTATATCGGAGTGTATTACGGTGAGGGGTATATCGGAGAGTGTTACAGTGAGGGGTATATCGGAGAGTGTTATGATGAGGGGTATATCGGAGAGTGTTACGGTGAGGGGTATATCGGAGAGTGTTATGGTGAGGGGTATATCGGAGAGTGTTATGGTGAGGGGTATATCGGAGTGTATTACGGTGAGGGGTATATCGGAGAGTGTTACAGTGAGGGGTATATCGGAGAGTGTTATGGTGAGGGGTATATCGGAGAGTGTTACAGTGAGGGGTATATCGGAGAGTGTTACACTGAGGGGTATATCGGAGAGTGTTACAGTGAGGGGTATATCGGAGAGTGTTACGGTGAGGGGTATATCGGAGAGTGTTACGGTGAGGGGTATATCGGAGAGTGTTATGGTGAGGGGTATATCGGAGAGTGTTACGGTGAGGGGTATATCGGAGAGTGTTACAGTGAGGGGTATACGGAGAGTATTACAGTGAGGGGTATATCGGAGAGTGTTACAGTGTGGGGTATATCGGAGAGGTTACGGTGAGGGGTATATCGGAGAGTGTTACGGTGAGGGGTATATCGGAGAGTGTTATGGTGAGGGGTATATCGGAGAGTGTTACAGTGCGGGGTATATCGGAGAGTGTTACTGTGTGGGGTATATCGGAGAGTGTTACAATGCGGGGTATATCGGAGAGTGTTACAGTGCGGGGTATATCGGAGAGTGTTACAATGCGGGGTATATCGGAGAGTGTTACAATGCGGGGTATATCGGAGAGTGTTACAATGCGGGGTATATCGGAGAGTGTTACGGTGAGGGGTATATCGGAGAGTGTTACAATGCGGGGTATATCGGAGAGTGTTACGGTGAGGGGTATATCGGAGAGTGTTACAGTGTGGGGTATATCGGAGAGTGTTACGGTGAGGGGTATATCGGAGAGTGTTACAGTGCGGGGTATATCGGAGAGTGTTATGGTGAGGGGTATATCGGAGAGTGTTACAGTGAGGGGTATATCGGAGAGTGTTACCGTGTGGGGTATATCGGAGAGTGTTACAGTGCGGGGTATATCGGAGAGTGTTACAGTGAGGGGTATATCGGAGAGTGTGACAGTGCGGGGTATATCGGAGAGTGTTACAGTGTGGTATATATCAGAGAGTGTTACGGTGTGGGGTAGTTCGGAGAGTGTTACATTGAGGGGTATCTCGGAGAGTGTTACAGTGTGGGGTATATCGGAGAGTGTTACAGTGTGGGGTATATCAGAGAGTGTTACAGTGTGGGGTATATCGGAGAGTGTTACAGTGAGGGGTATATCGGAGAGTGTTACAGTGCGGGGTATATCGGAGAGTGTTACAGTGAGGGGTATTTCGGAGAGTGTTACAGTGTGGTATATATCAGAGAGTGTTACGGTGTGGGGTAGTTCGGAGAGTGTTACATTGAGGGGTATATCGGAGAGTGTTACAGTGTGGGGTATATCGGAGAGTGTTACAGTGTGGGGTATATCAGAGAGTGTTACAGTGAGGGGTATATCGGAGAGTGTTACAGTGCGGGGTATATCGGAGAGTGTTACAGTGAGGGGTATATCGGAGAGTGTTACAGTGAGGGGTATATCGGAGAGTGTTACAATGTGGGGTAGTTCGGAGAGTGTTACAGTGAGTGGTATATCGGAGAGTGTTACGATGTGGGGTAGTTCGGAGAGTGTTACAGTGAGGGGTATATCGGAGAGAGTTACAGTGCGGGGTATATCAGAGAATGTTAGTGTGGGGTATATCGGAGAGCGTTATAGTGTGGGGTATATCAGAGAATGTTACAGTGTGGGGTATATTGGAGAGCGTTACAGTGAGGGGTATATCAGAGAGTGTTACAATGAGGGGTATATCGGAGAATGTTACACTGTGGGGTACATCGGAGAGTGTTACAGTGAGGGGTATATCGGAGAGCATTACGGTGAGTGTATATCGGAGAGTGTTACAGTTCGTGGTATATCAGAGAGTGTTACAGTGTATGGGAAATCGGAGAGGGTTACTGTGGGGTACATCAGAGAGTGTTACCTTGTGGGGTCTTTCGGAGAGGGTTACAGTATGGGGTATATCAGAGAATGTTACAGTGAGGGGTATGTCGGAGAGTGTTACACTGAGGGGTATATTGGAGAGTGTTTCAGTGTGCGGTATATCGGAGACTGTTGCAGTGAGAGGTATATCGGAGAGTGTTACAGTGAGGGGTACGTCGGAGAATTTTACAGTGAGGGGTATATTGGAGAGTGTTACAGTGCGGGGTATATCGGAGACTGTAATAGTGAGGGGTATATCGGAGAGTGTTACAGTGTGGGGTATATCGGAGAATGTTACAATGTGGGGTATATTGGAGAGTGTTACACAGAGGGGTATATTGGAGAGTGTTTCAGTGTGCGGTATATCGGAGACTGTTGCAGTGAGGGGTATATCGGAGAGTATTACAGTGAGGGGTATATCAGAGAGTGTTACAGTGTGGGGTATATCGGAGAGTGTTACAGTGTGGGGTATATCAGAGAGTGTTACAGGGTGCGGTATATCGGAGAGTGTTACAGTGCAGGGTATATCGGAGAATGTAACAGTGAGGGGTATACTGGAAAGTGTTACAATGTGGGGTATATCGGAGAGTGTTACAGTGAGGGGAATGTCACAGAGTGTTACAGTGTGGGGTATATCGGAGAGTGTTACACTGAGGGGTATATTGGAGAGTGTTTCAGTGTGCGGTATATCGGAGACTGTTGCAGTGAGGGGTATATCGGAGAGTATTACAGTGAGGGGTATATCGGAGAGTGTTACAGTGAGGGGTATATCGGAGAGTATTACAGTGAGGGGTATATCGGAGAGTGTTACAGTGTGGGGTATATCGGAGAGTGTTACAGTGTGGGGTATATCGGAGAGTGTTACAGTGCAGGGTATATCAGAGAATGTAACAGTGAGGGGTATATTAGAAAGTGTTACAGTGTGGGGTATATTGGAGAGTGTTACAGTGTGGGATATATCAGAGAATGTTACAGTGAGGGGTATATCGGAGAATGTTACACTGAGGGGTATATTGGAGAGTGTTTCAGTGTGCGGTATATCGGAGACTGTTGCAGTGAGAGGTATATCGGAGAGTGTTACAGCGAGGGGTATGTCGGAGAATTTTACAGTGATGGGTATATTGGAGAGTGTTACAGTGCGGGGTATATCGGAGAGTGTAATAGTGAGGGGTATATCGGAGAGTGTTACAGTGTGGGGTATATCGGAGAGTGTAATAGTGAGGGGTATATCGGAGAGTGTTACAGTGTGGGGTATATCGGAGGATGTTACCGTGTGGGGTATATTGGATAGTGTTACTGTGTGGGGTATATCAGAGAGTGTTTCACGGAGGGGTATATCGGAGAGTGTAATAGTGAGGGGTATATCGGAGAGTGTTACAATGCGGGTATATCGGAGAGTGTTACAGTGCGGGGTATATCGGAGGATGTTACCGTGTGGGGTATATTGGATAGTGTTACTGTGTGGGTTATATCAGAGAGTGTTTCACTGAGGGGTATATCGGAGAGTGTAATAGTGAGGGGTATATCGGAGAGTGTTACAATGCGGGTATATCGGAGAGTGTTACAGTGCGGGGTATATCGGAGAGCGTTACAGTGTGGGATATATCAGAGAGTGTTACACTGAGGGGTATATCGGAGAGTGTTACAATGCGGGGTATATCGGAGAGTGTTACAGTGCGGGGTATATCAGAGAGCGTTACAGTGTGGAATATATCAGAGAGTGTTACAGTGAGGGGTATATCGGAGAATGTTACAATGTGGGGTATATCGGAGAGTGTTACAGTGAGGGGTATATCGGAGGATGTTACCGTGTGGGGTATATTGGATAGTGTTACTGTGTGGGGTATATCACAGAGTGTTTCACTGAGGGGTATATCAGAGAGTGTTACAATGCGGGGTATATCGGAGAGTGTTACAGTGCGGGGTATATCGGAGAGCGTTACAGTGTGGGATATATCAGAGAGTGTTACACTGAGGGGTATATCGGAGAGTGTTACAATGCGGGGTATATCGGAGAGTGTTACAGTGCGGGGTATATCAGAGAGCGTTACAGTGTGGAATATATCAGAGAGTGTTACAGTGAGGGGTATATCGGAGAATGTTACAATGTGGGGTATATCGGAGAGTGTTACAGTGAGGGGTATATCGGAGGATGTTACCGTGTGGGGTATATTGGATAGTGTTACTGTGTGGGGTATATCACAGAGTGTTTCACTGAGGGGTATATCAGAGAGTGTTACAATGCGGGGTATATCGGAGAGTGTTACAGTGCGGGGTATATCGGAGAGTGTTACAGTGTGGGGTATATCAGAGAGTGTTACAGTGAGGGGTATATCGGAGAGTGTTACAATGCGGGGTATATCGGAGAGTGTTACAGTGCGGGGTCTATCGGAGAGTGTTACAGTGAGGGGTATTTCGGAGAGTGTTACAGTGTGGTATATATCAGAGAGTGTTACGGTGTGGGGTAGTTCGGAGAGTGTTACAGTGAGGGGTATATCGGAGAGTGTTACAGTGAGGGGTATATCAGAGAGTGTTACAGTGAGGGGTATATCAGAGAGTGTTACAATGCGGGGTATATCGGAGAGTGTTACAATGCGGGGTATATCGGAGAGTGTTACAGTGCGGGGTATATCGGAGAGTGTTACAGTGAGGGGTATTTCGGAGAGTGTTACAGTGTGGTATATATCAGAGAGTGTTACGGTGTGGGGTAGTTCGGAGAGTGTTACAGTGTGGTATATATCAGAGAGTGTTACAGTGAGGGGTATATCGGAGAATGTTACAATGTGGGGTAGTTCGGAGAGTGTTACAGTGAGGGGTATATCGGAGAGAGTTACAGTGCGGGGTTTATCAGAGAATGTTAGTGTGGGGTATATCGGAGAGCATTATAGTGTGGGGTATATCAGAGAATGTTACAGTGTGGGGTATATTGGAGAGCGTTACAGTGAGGGGTATATCAGAGAGTGTTACAGTGAGGGGTATATTGGAGAGTGTTACAGTGAGGGGTATATCGGAGAATGTTACAATGTGGGGTATATCGGAGAGTGTTACAGTGAGGGGTATATCGGAGAGTGTTACAATGCGGGGTATATCGGAGAGTGTTACAGTGAGGGGTATATCAGAGAGTGTTACAGTGAGGGGTATATCGGAGAGTGTTACAGTGAGGGGTATATCAGAGAGTGTTACAGTGAGGGGTATATCGGAGAGTGTTACAGTGTGGGGTATATCGGAGAGTGTTACAGTGAGGGGTATATCGGAGAGTGTTACAGTGTGCGGTATATCGGAGAGTGTTACAGTGTGGGGTATATCGGAGTGTGTTACAGTGAGGGGTATATCGGAGCGTGTTACAGTGTGGGGTATATCGGAGAGTGTTACAGTGAGGGGTATATCGGTGAGTGTTACAGTGTGGGGTATATCGGAGAGTGTTACAGTGAGGGGTATATCGGAGAGTGTTACAGTGAGGGGTATATCGGAGCGTGTTACAGTGTGGAGTATATGGGAGAGGTTACGGTGAGGGGTATATCAGAGAGTGTTACAGTGTGGGGTATATCGGAGAGGTTACGGTGAGGGGTATATCGGAGAATGTTACAGTGCAGGGTATGTCGGAGAATATTACAGTGAGGGGTATATCGGAGAGTGTTACAGTGTGGGATTTATCAGAGAGTGTTACACTGAGGGGTATATCGGAGAATGTTACACTGAGGGGTATATTGGAGAGTGTTTCAGTGTGCGGTATATCGGAGACTGTTACAGTGAGACGTGTATCGGAGAGTGTTACAGTGAGGGGTATGTCGGAGAATTTTACAGTGAGGGGTATATTGGAGAGTGTTACAGTGCGGGGTATATCGGAGAGTGTAATAGTGAGGGGTATATCGGAGAATGTTACAATGTGGGGTATATTGGAGAGTGTTACACTGAGGGGTATATCGGAGAGTGTTACAGTGTGGGGTATATCAGAGAGTGTTACAGGGTGGGGTATATCGGAGAGTGTTACAGTGCAGGGTATATCGGAGAATGTAACAGTGAGGGGTATACTGGAAAGTGTTACAATGTGGGGTATATCGGAGAGTGTTACAGTGAGGGGAATGTCACAGAGTGTTACAGTGTGGGGTATATTGGAGAATGTTACAATGTGGGGTATATCGGAGAGTGTTACACTGAGGGGTATATTGGAGAGTGTTTCAGTGTGCGGTATATCGGAGACTGTTGCAGTGAGGGGTATATCGGAGAGTATTACAGTGAGGGGTATATCGGAGAGTGTTACAGTGAGGGGTATATTGGAGAGTGTTACAGTGCGGGGTATATCGGAGACTGTAATAGTGAGGGGTATATCGGAGAGTGTTACAGTGTGGGGTATATCGGAGAATGTTACAATGTGGGGTATATTGGAGAGTGTTACACAGAGGGGTATATTGGAGAGTGTTTCAGTGTGCGGTATATCGGAGACTGTTGCAGTGAGGGGTATATCGGAGAGTATTACAGTGAGGGGTATATCAGAGAGTGTTACAGTGTGGGGTATATCGGAGAGTGTTACAGTGTGGGGTATATCAGAGAGTGTTACAGGGTGCGGTATATCGGAGAGTGTTACAGTGCAGGGTATATCGGAGAATGTAACAGTGAGGGGTATACTGGAAAGTGTTACAATGTGGGGTATATCGGAGAGTGTTACAGTGAGGGGAATGTCACAGAGTGTTACAGTGTGGGGTATATCGGAGAGTGTTACACTGAGGGGTATATTGGAGAGTGTTTCAGTGTGCGGTATATCGGAGACTGTTGCAGTGAGGGGTATATCGGAGAGTATTACAGTGAGGGGTATATCGGAGAGTGTTACAGTGAGGGGTATATCGGAGAGTATTACAGTGAGGGGTATATCGGAGAGTGTTACAGTGTGGGGTATATCGGAGAGTGTTACAGTGTGGGGTATATCGGAGAGTGTTACAGTGCAGGGTATATCAGAGAATGTAACAGTGAGGGGTATATTAGAAAGTGTTACAGTGTGGGGTATATTGGAGAGTGTTACAGTGTGGGATATATCAGAGAATGTTACAGTGAGGGGTATATCGGAGAATGTTACACTGAGGGGTATATTGGAGAGTGTTTCAGTGTGCGGTATATCGGAGACTGTTGCAGTGAGAGGTATATCGGAGAGTGTTACAGCGAGGGGTATGTCGGAGAATTTTACAGTGATGGGTATATTGGAGAGTGTTACAGTGCGGGGTATATCGGAGAGTGTAATAGTGAGGGGTATATCGGAGAGTGTTACAGTGTGGGGTATATCGGAGAGTGTAATAGTGAGGGGTATATCGGAGAGTGTTACAGTGTGGGGTATATCGGAGGATGTTACCGTGTGGGGTATATTGGATAGTGTTACTGTGTGGGGTATATCAGAGAGTGTTTCACGGAGGGGTATATCGGAGAGTGTAATAGTGAGGGGTATATCGGAGAGTGTTACAATGCGGGTATATCGGAGAGTGTTACAGTGCGGGGTATATCGGAGGATGTTACCGTGTGGGGTATATTGGATAGTGTTACTGTGTGGGTTATATCAGAGAGTGTTTCACTGAGGGGTATATCGGAGAGTGTAATAGTGAGGGGTATATCGGAGAGTGTTACAATGCGGGTATATCGGAGAGTGTTACAGTGCGGGGTATATCGGAGAGCGTTACAGTGTGGGATATATCAGAGAGTGTTACACTGAGGGGTATATCGGAGAGTGTTACAATGCGGGGTATATCGGAGAGTGTTACAGTGCGGGGTATATCAGAGAGCGTTACAGTGTGGAATATATCAGAGAGTGTTACAGTGAGGGGTATATCGGAGAATGTTACAATGTGGGGTATATCGGAGAGTGTTACAGTGAGGGGTATATCGGAGGATGTTACCGTGTGGGGTATATTGGATAGTGTTACTGTGTGGGGTATATCACAGAGTGTTTCACTGAGGGGTATATCAGAGAGTGTTACAATGCGGGGTATATCGGAGAGTGTTACAGTGCGGGGTATATCGGAGAGCGTTACAGTGTGGGATATATCAGAGAGTGTTACACTGAGGGGTATATCGGAGAGTGTTACAATGCGGGGTATATCGGAGAGTGTTACAGTGCGGGGTATATCAGAGAGCGTTACAGTGTGGAATATATCAGAGAGTGTTACAGTGAGGGGTATATCGGAGAATGTTACAATGTGGGGTATATCGGAGAGTGTTACAGTGAGGGGTATATCGGAGGATGTTACCGTGTGGGGTATATTGGATAGTGTTACTGTGTGGGGTATATCACAGAGTGTTTCACTGAGGGGTATATCAGAGAGTGTTACAATGCGGGGTATATCGGAGAGTGTTACAGTGCGGGGTATATCGGAGAGTGTTACAGTGTGGGGTATATCAGAGAGTGTTACAGTGAGGGGTATATCGGAGAGTGTTACAATGCGGGGTATATCGGAGAGTGTTACAGTGCGGGGTCTATCGGAGAGTGTTACAGTGAGGGGTATTTCGGAGAGTGTTACAGTGTGGTATATATCAGAGAGTGTTACGGTGTGGGGTAGTTCGGAGAGTGTTACAGTGAGGGGTATATCGGAGAGTGTTACAGTGAGGGGTATATCAGAGAGTGTTACAGTGAGGGGTATATCAGAGAGTGTTACAATGCGGGGTATATCGGAGAGTGTTACAATGCGGGGTATATCGGAGAGTGTTACAGTGCGGGGTATATCGGAGAGTGTTACAGTGAGGGGTATTTCGGAGAGTGTTACAGTGTGGTATATATCAGAGAGTGTTACGGTGTGGGGTAGTTCGGAGAGTGTTACAGTGTGGTATATATCAGAGAGTGTTACAGTGAGGGGTATATCGGAGAATGTTACAATGTGGGGTAGTTCGGAGAGTGTTACAGTGAGGGGTATATCGGAGAGAGTTACAGTGCGGGGTTTATCAGAGAATGTTAGTGTGGGGTATATCGGAGAGCATTATAGTGTGGGGTATATCAGAGAATGTTACAGTGTGGGGTATATTGGAGAGCGTTACAGTGAGGGGTATATCAGAGAGTGTTACAGTGAGGGGTATATTGGAGAGTGTTACAGTGAGGGGTATATCGGAGAATGTTACAATGTGGGGTATATCGGAGAGTGTTACAGTGAGGGGTATATCGGAGAGTGTTACAATGCGGGGTATATCGGAGAGTGTTACAGTGAGGGGTATATCAGAGAGTGTTACAGTGAGGGGTATATCGGAGAGTGTTACAGTGAGGGGTATATCAGAGAGTGTTACAGTGAGGGGTATATCGGAGAGTGTTACAGTGTGGGGTATATCGGAGAGTGTTACAGTGAGGGGTATATCGGAGAGTGTTACAGTGTGCGGTATATCGGAGAGTGTTACAGTGTGGGGTATATCGGAGTGTGTTACAGTGAGGGGTATATCGGAGCGTGTTACAGTGTGGGGTATATCGGAGAGTGTTACAGTGAGGGGTATATCGGTGAGTGTTACAGTGTGGGGTATATCGGAGAGTGTTACAGTGAGGGGTATATCGGAGAGTGTTACAGTGAGGGGTATATCGGAGCGTGTTACAGTGTGGAGTATATGGGAGAGGTTACGGTGAGGGGTATATCAGAGAGTGTTACAGTGTGGGGTATATCGGAGAGGTTACGGTGAGGGGTATATCGGAGAATGTTACAGTGCAGGGTATGTCGGAGAATATTACAGTGAGGGGTATATCGGAGAGTGTTACAGTGTGGGATTTATCAGAGAGTGTTACACTGAGGGGTATATCGGAGAATGTTACACTGAGGGGTATATTGGAGAGTGTTTCAGTGTGCGGTATATCGGAGACTGTTACAGTGAGACGTGTATCGGAGAGTGTTACAGTGAGGGGTATGTCGGAGAATTTTACAGTGAGGGGTATATTGGAGAGTGTTACAGTGCGGGGTATATCGGAGAGTGTAATAGTGAGGGGTATATCGGAGAATGTTACAATGTGGGGTATATTGGAGAGTGTTACACTGAGGGGTATATCGGAGAGTGTTACAGTGTGGGGTATATCAGAGAGTGTTACAGGGTGGGGTATATCGGAGAGTGTTACAGTGCAGGGTATATCGGAGAATGTAACAGTGAGGGGTATACTGGAAAGTGTTACAATGTGGGGTATATCGGAGAGTGTTACAGTGAGGGGAATGTCACAGAGTGTTACAGTGTGGGGTATATTGGAGAATGTTACAATGTGGGGTATATCGGAGAGTGTTACACTGAGGGGTATATTGGAGAGTGTTTCAGTGTGCGGTATATCGGAGACTGTTGCAGTGAGGGGTATATCGGAGAGTATTACAGTGAGGGGTATATCGGAGAGTGTTACAGTGTGGGGTATATCGGAGAGTGTTACAGTGTGGGGTATATCGGAGAGTGTTACAGTGCAGGGTATATCAGAGAATGTAACAGTGAGGGGTATATTAGAAAGTGTTACAGTGTGGGGTATATTGGAGAGTGTTACAGTGTAGGATATATCAGAGAATGTTACAGTGAGGGGTATATCGGAGAATGTTACACTGAGGGGTATATTGGAGAGTGTTTCAGTGTGCGGTATATCGGAGACTGTTGCAGTGAGAGGTATATCGGAGAGTGTTACAGCGAGGGGTATGTCGGAGAATTTTACAGTGATGGGTATATTGGAGAGTGTTACAGTGCGGGGTATATCGGAGAGTGTAATAGTGAGGGGTATATCGGAGAGTGTTACAGTGTGGGGTATATCGGAGAGTGTAATAGTGAGGGGTATATCGGAGAGTGTTACAGTGTGGGGTATATCGGAGGATGTTACCGTGTGGGGTATATTGGATAGTGTTACTGTGTGGGGTATATCAGAGAGTGTTTCACGGAGGGGTATATCGGAGAGTGTAATAGTGAGGGGTATATCGGAGAGTGTTACAATGCGGGTATATCGGAGAGTGTTACAGTGCGGGGTATATCGGAGGATGTTACCGTGTGGGGTATATTGGATAGTGTTACTGTGTGGGTTATATCAGAGAGTGTTTCACTGAGGGGTATATCGGAGAGTGTAATAGTGAGGGGTATATCGGAGAGTGTTACAATGCGGGTATATCGGAGAGTGTTACAGTGCGGGGTATATCGGAGAGCGTTACAGTGTGGGATATATCAGAGAGTGTTACACTGAGGGGTATATCGGAGAGTGTTACAATGCGGGGTATATCGGAGAGTGTTACAGTGCGGGGTATATCAGAGAGCGTTACAGTGTGGAATATATCAGAGAGTGTTACAGTGAGGGGTATATCGGAGAATGTTACAATGTGGGGTATATCGGAGAGTGTTACAGTGAGGGGTATATCGGAGAGTGTTACAGTGTGGAATATATCAGAGAGTGTTACAGTGAGGGGTATATCGGAGAATGTTACAATGTGGGGTATATCGGAGAGTGTTACAGTGAGGGGTATATCGGAGGATGTTACCGTGTGGGGTATATTGGATAGTGTTACTGTGTGGGGTATATCACAGAGTGTTTCACTGAGGGGTATATCAGAGAGTGTTACAATGCGGGGTATATCGGAGAGTGTTACAGTGCGGGGTATATCGGAGAGTGTTACAGTGTGGGGTATATCAGAGAGTGTTACAGTGAGGGGTATATCGGAGAGTGTTACAATGCGGGGTATATCGGAGAGTGTTACAGTGCGGGGTCTATCGGAGAGTGTTACAGTGAGGGGTATTTCGGAGAGTGTTACAGTGTGGTATATATCAGAGAGTGTTACGGTGTGGGGTAGTTCGGAGAGTGTTACAGTGAGGGGTATATCGGAGAGTGTTACAGTGAGGGGTATATCAGAGAGTGTTACAGTGAGGGGTATATCAGAGAGTGTTACAGTGAGGGGTATATCGGAGAGTGTTACAATGCGGGGTATATCGGAGAGTGTTACAGTGCGGGGTATATCGGAGAGTGTTACAGTGAGGGGTATTTCGGAGAGTGTTACAGTGTGGTATATATCAGAGAGTGTTACGGTGTGGGGTAGTTTGGAGAGTGTTACAGTGCGGGGTATATCGGAGAGTGTTACAATGCGGGGTATATCGGAGAGTGTTACAGTGTGGTATATATCAGAGAGTGTTACGGTGTGGGGTAGTTCGGAGAGTGTTACAGTGTGGTATATATCAGAGAGTGTTACAGTGAGGGGTATATCGGAGAATGTTACAATGTGGGGTAGTTCGGAGAGTGTTACAGTGAGGGGTATATCGGAGAGAGTTACAGTGCGGGGTTTATCAGAGAATGTTAGTGTGGGGTATATCGGAGAGCGTTATAGTGTGGGGTATATCAGAGAATGTTACAGTGTGGGGTATATTGGAGAGCGTTACAGTGAGGGGTATATCAGAGAGTGTTACAGTGAGGGGTATATTGGAGAGTGTTACAGTGAGGGGTATATCGGAGAATGTTACAATGTGGGGTATATCGGAGAGTGTTACAGTGAGGGGTATATCGGAGAGTGTTACAATGCGGGGTATATCGGAGAGTGTTACAGTGAGGGGTATATCAGAGAGTGTTACAGTGAGGGGTATATCGGAGAGTGTTACAGTGAGGGGTATATCAGAGAGTGTTACAGTGAGGGGTATATCGGAGAGTGTTACAGTGTGGGGTATATCGGAGAGTGTTACAGTGAGGGGTATATCGGAGAGTGTTACAGTGTGCGGTATATCGGAGAGTGTTACAGTGTGGGGTATATCGGAGTGTGTTACAGTGAGGGGTATATCGGAGCGTGTTACAGTGTGGGGTATATCGGAGAGTGTTACAGTGAGGGGTATATCGGTGAGTGTTACAGTGAGGGGTATATCGGAGAGTGTTACAGTGAGGGGTATATCGGAGCGTGTTACAGTGTGGAGTATATGGGAGAGGTTACGGTGAGGGGTATATCAGAGAGTGTTACAGTGTGGGGTATATCGGAGAGGTTACGGTGAGGGGTATATCGGAGAATGTTACAGTGCAGGGTATGTCGGAGAATATTACAGTGAGGGGTATATCGGAGAGTGTTACAGTGTGGGATTTATCAGAGAGTGTTACACTGAGGGGTATATCGGAGAGTGTTACAGTGAGGGGTATATCGGAGAATGTTACAGTGAGGGGTATATCGGAGAATGTTACAGTGAGGGGTATATCGGAGAGTGTTACAGTGAGGGGTATATCGGAGAGTGTTACAGTGAGGGATATATCGGAGAATGTTACAGTGAGGGGTATATCGGAGAGTGTTATGGTGAGGGGTATATCGGAGAGTGTTACGGTGTGGGATATATCAGAGAGTGTTACACTGAGGGGTATATCGGAGAGTGTTACAGTGAGGGATATATCGGAGAATGTTACAGTGAGGGGTATATCGGAGAGTGTTACAGTGAGGGGTATATCGGAGAATGTTACAGTGAGGGGTATATCGGAGAGTGTTATGGTGAGGGGTATATCGGAGTGTATTACGGTGAGGGGTATATCGGAGAGTGTTACAGTGAGGGGTATATCGGAGAGTGTTATTCTGAGGGGTATATCGGAGTGTATTACGGTGAGGGGTATATCGGAGAGTGTTATGGTGAGGGGTATATCGGAGAGTGTTACAGTGAGGGGTATATCGGAGAGTGTTATTCTGAGGGGTATATCGGAGTGTATTACGGTGAGGGGTATATCGGAGAGTGTTATGGTGAGGGGTATATCGGAGAGTGTTACAGTGAGGGGTATATCGGAGAGTGTTACGGTGAGGGGTATATCGGAGAGTGTTACGGTGAGGGGTATATCGGAGAGTGTTATGGTGAGGGGTATATCGGAGAGTGTTACAGTGAGGGGTATATCGGAGAGTGTTATGGTGAGGGGTATATCGGAGAGTGTTACAGTGAGGGGTATATCGGAGAGTGTTATGGTGAGGGGTATATCGGAGAGTGTTACAGTGAGGGGTATATCGGAGAGTGTTACAGTGTGGGGTATATCGGAGAGTGTTACGCTGAGGGGTATATCGGAGAATGTTACAGTGAGGGGTATATCGGAGAGTGTTATTCTGAGGGGTATATCGGAGTGTATTACGGTGAGGGGTATATCGGAGAGTGTTATGGTGAGGGGTATATCGGAGAGTGTTACAGTGAGGGGTATATCGGAGAGTGTTACGGTGAGGGGTATATCGGAGAGTGTTACGGTGAGGGGTATATCGGAGAGTGTTACAGTGCGGGGTATATCGGAGAGTGTTACTGTGTGGGGTATATCGGAGAGTGTTACAATGCGGGGTATATCGGAGAGTGTTACAGTGCGGGGTATATCGGAGAGTGTTACAATGCGGGGTATATCGGAGAGTGTTACAATGCGGGGTATATCGGAGAGTGTTACAATGCGGGGTATATCGGAGAGTGTTACGGTGAGGGGTATATCGGAGAGTGTTACAGTGCGGGGTATATCGGAGAGTGTTACAGTGCGGGGTATATCGGAGAGTGTTACAGAGTGGGGTATATCGGAGAGTGTTACAGTGAGGGGTATATCGGAGAGTGTTACAGTGCGGGGTATATCGGAGAGTGTTACAGTGTGGTATATATCAGAGAGTGTTACGGTGTGGGGTAGTTCGGAGAGTGTTACAGTGTGGGGTATATCGGAGAGTGTTACAGTGTGGTATATATCAGAGAGTGTTACGGTGTGGGGTAGTTCGGAGAGTGTTACGGTGTGGGGTATATCGGAGAGTGTTACAGTGAGGGGTATATCGGAGAGTGTTACAGTGCGGGGTATATCGGAGAGTGTTACAGTGAGGGGTATTTCGGAGAGTGTTACAGTGTGGTATATATCAGAGAGTGTTACGGTGTGGGGTAGTTCGGAGAGTGTTACATTGAGGGGTATATCGGAGAGTGTTACAGTGTGGGGTATATCGGAGAGTGTTACAGTGTGGGGTATATCAGAGAGTGTTACAGTGAGGGGTATATCGGAGAGTGTTACAGTGCGGGGTATATCGGAGAGTGTTACAGTGAGGGGTATATCGGAGAGTGTTACAGTGAGGGGTATATCGGAGAGTGTTACAATGTGGGGTAGTTCGGAGAGTGTTACAGTGAGTGGTATATCGGAGAGTGTTACGATGTGGGGTAGTTCGGAGAGTGTTACAGTGAGGGGTATATCGGAGAGAGTTACAGTGCGGGGTATATCAGAGAATGTTAGTGTGGGGTATATCGGAGAGCGTTATAGTGTGGGGTATATCAGAGAATGTTACAGTGTGGGGTATATTGGAGAGCGTTACAGTGAGGGGTATATCAGAGAGTGTTACAATGAGGGGTATATCGGAGAATGTTACACTGTGGGGTACATCGGAGAGTGTTACAGTGAGGGGTATATCGGAGAGCATTACGGTGAGTGTATATCGGAGAGTGTTACAGTTCGTGGTATATCAGAGAGTGTTACAGTGTATGGGAAATCGGAGAGGGTTACTGTGGGGTACATCAGAGAGTGTTACCGTGTGGGGTCTTTCGGAGAGGGTTACAGTATGGGGTATATCAGAGAATGTTACAGTGAGGGGTATGTCGGAGAGTGTTACACTGAGGGGTATATTGGAGAGTGTTTCAGTGTGCGGTATATCGGAGACTGTTGCAGTGAGAGGTATATCGGAGAGTGTTACAGTGAGGGGTATGTCGGAGAATTTTACAGTGAGGGGTATATTGGAGAGTGTTACAGTGCAGGGTATATCGGAGAGTGTAATAGTGAGGGGTATATCGGAGAGTGTTACAGTGTGGGGTATATCGGAGAATGTTACAATGTGGGGTATATTGGAGAGTGTTACACAGAGGGGTATATTGGAGAGTGTTTCAGTGTGCGGTATATCGGAGACTGTTGCAGTGAGGGGTATATCGGAGAGTATTACAGTGAGGGGTATATCAGAGAGTGTTACAGTGTGGGGTATATCGGAGAGTGTTACAGTGTGGGGTATATCAGAGAGTGTTACAGGGTGGGGTATATCGGAGAGTGTTACAGTGCAGGGTATATCGGAGAATGTAACAGTGAGGGGTATACTGGAAAGTGTTACAATGTGGGGTATATCGGAGAGTGTTACAGTGAGGGGAATGTCACAGAGTGTTACAGTGTGGGGTATATCGGAGAATGTTACAATGTGGGGTATATCGGAGAGTGTTACACTGAGGGGTATATTGGAGAGTGTTTCAGTGTGCGGTATATCGGAGACTGTTGCAGTGAGGGGTATATCGGAGAGTATTACAGTGAGGGGTATATCGGAGAGTGTTACAGTGAGGGGTATATCGGAGAGTATTACAGTGAGGGGTATATCGGAGAGTGTTACAGTGTGGGGTATATCGGAGAGTGTTACAGTGTGGGGTATATCGGAGAGTGTTACAGTGCAGGGTATATCAGAGAATGTAACAGTGAGGGGTATATTAGAAAGTGTTACAGTGTGGGGTATATTGGAGAGTGTTACAGTGTGGGATATATCAGAGAATGTTACAGTGAGGGGTATATCGGAGAATGTTACACTGAGGGGTATATTGGAGAGTGTTTCAGTGTGCGGTATATCGGAGACTGTTGCAGTGAGAGGTATATCGGAGAGTGTTACAGCGAGGGGTATGTCGGAGAATTTTACAGTGATGGGTATATTGGAGAGTGTTACAGTGCGGGGTATATCGGAGAGTGTAATAGTGAGGGGTATATCGGAGAGTGTTACAGTGTGGGGTATATCGGAGAGTGTAATAGTGAGGGGTATATCGGAGAGTGTTACAGTGTGGGGTATATCGGAGGATGTTACCGTGTAGGGTATATTGGATAGTGTTACTGTGTGGGGTATATCAGAGAGTGTTTCACGGAGGGGTATATCGGAGAGTGTAATAGTGAGGGGTATATCGGAGAGTGTTACAATGCGGGTATATCGGAGAGTGTTACAGTGCGGGGTATATCGGAGGATGTTACCGTGTGGGGTATATTGGATAGTGTTACTGTGTGGGGTATATCAGAGAGTGTTTCACTGAGGGGTATATCGGAGAGTGTAATAGTGAGGGGTATATCGGAGAGTGTTACAATGCGGGTATATCGGAGAGTGTTACAGTGCGGGGTATATCGGAGAGCGTTACAGTGTGGGATATATCAGAGAGTGTTACACTGAGGGGTATATCGGAGAGTGTTACAATGCGGGATATATCGGAGAGTGTTACAGTGCGGGGTATATCAGAGAGCGTTACAGTGTGGAATATATCAGTGAGTGTTACAGTGAGGGGTATATCGGAGAATGTTACAATGTGGGGTATATCGGAGAGTTTTACAGTGAGGGGTATATCGGAGAGTGTTACAGTGCGGGGTATATCGGAGAGTGTTACAGTGAGGGGTATTTCGGAGAGTGTTACAGTGTGGTATATATCAGAGAGTGTTACGGTGTGGGGTAGTTCGGAGAGTGTTACATTGAGGGGTATATCGGAGAGTGTTACAGTGTGGGGTATATCGGAGAGTGTTACAGTGTGGGGTATATCAGAGAGTGTTACAGTGAGGGGTATTTCGGAGAGTGTTACAGTGAGGGGTATATCGGAGAGTGTTACAATGTGGGGTAGTTCGGAGAGTGTTACAGTGAGGGGTTTTTCGGAGAGTGTTACAATGTGGGGTAGTTCGGAGAGTGTTACAGTGAGGGGTATATCGGAGAGAGTAACAGTGCGGGGTATATCAGAGAATGTTAGTGTGGGGTATATCGGAGAGCGTTATAGTGTGGGGTATATCAGAGAATGTTACAGTGTGGGGTATATTGGAGAGCGTTACAGTGAGGGGTATATCAGAGAGTGTTACAATGAGGGGTATATCGGAGAATGTTACACTGTGGGGTACATCGGAGAGTGTTACAGTGAGGGGTATATCGGAGAGCATTACGGTGAGTGTATATCGGAGAGTGTTACAGTTCGTGGTATATCAGAGAGTGTTACAGTGTATGGTATATCGGAGAGGGTTACTGTGGGGTACATCAGAGAGTGTTACCGTGTGGGGTCTTTCGGAGAGGGTTACAGTATGGGGTATATCAGAGAATGTTACAGTGAGGGGTATGTCGGAGAGCATTACGGTGAGTGTATATCGGAGAGTGTTACAGTTCGTTGTATATCAGAGAGTGTTACAGTGTATGGTATATCGGAGAGGGTTACTGTGGGGTACATCAGAGAGTGTTACCGTGTGGGGTCTTTCGGAGAGGGTTACAGTATGGGGTATATCAGAGAATGTTACAGTGAGGGGTATGTCGGAGAGCATTACGGTGAGTGTATATCGGAGAGTGTTACAGTTCGTTGTATATCAGAGAGTGTTACAGTGTATGGTATATCGGAGAGGGTTACTGTGGGGTACATCAGAGAGTGTTACCGTGTGGGGTCTTTCGGAGAGGGTTACAGTATGGGGTATATCAGAGAATGTTACAGTGAGGGGTATGTCGGAGAGTGTTACACTGAGGGGTATATTGGAGAGTGTTTTAGTGTGCGGTATATCGGAGACTGTTGCAGTGAGGGGTATATCGGAGAGTATTACAGTGAGGGGTATATCGGAGAGTGTTACAGTGTGGGGTATATTGGAGAGGAGTGTTACAGTGTGGGATATATCAGAGAATGTTACAGTGAGGGGTATATCGGAGAATGTTACACTGAGGGGTATATTGGAGAGTGTTTCAGTGTGCGGTATATCGGAGACTGTTACAGTGAGACGTGTATCGGAGAGTGTTACAGTGAGGGGTATGTCGGAGAATTTTACAGTGAGGGGTATATTGGAGAGTGTTACAGTGCGGGGTATATCGGAGAGTGTAATAGTGAGGGGTATATCGGAGAATGTTACAATGTGGGGTATATTGGAGAGTGTTACACTGAGGGGTATATTGGAGAGTGTTTCAGTGTGCGGTATATCGGAGACTGTTGCAGTGAGGGGTATATCGGAGAGTATTACAGTGAGGGGTATATCAGAGAGTGTTACAGGGTGGGGTATATCGGAGAGTGTTACAGTGTGGGGTATATCAGAGAGTGTTACAGGGTGGGGTATATCGGAGAGTGTTACAGAGCAGGGTATATCGGAGAATGTAACAGTGAGGGGTATACTGGAAAGTGTTACAATGTGGGGTATATCGGAGAGTGTTACAGTGAGGGGAATGTCACAGAGTGTTACAGTGTGGGGTATATTGGAGAATGTTACAATGTGGGGTATATCGGAGAGTGTTACACTGAGGGGTATATTGGAGAGTGTTTCAGTGTGCGGTATATCGGAGACTGTTGCAGTGAGGGGTATATCGGAGAGTATTACAGTGAGGGGTATATCGGAGAGTGTTACAGTGTGGGGTATATCGGAGAGTGTTACAGTGTGGGGTATATCGGAGAGTGTTACAGTGCAGGGTATATCAGAGAATGTAACAGTGAGGGGTATATTAGAAAGTGTTACAGTGTGGGGTATATTGGAGAGTGTTACAGTGTGGGATATATCAGAGAATGTTACAGTGAGGGGTATATCGGAGAATGTTACACTGAGGGGTATATTGGAGAGTGTTTCAGTGTGCGGTATATCGGAGACTGTTGCAGTGAGAGGTATATCGGAGAGTGTTACAGCGAGGGGTATGTCGGAGAATTTTACAGTGATGGGTATATTGGAGAGTGTTACAGTGCGGGGTATATCGGAGAGTGTAATAGTGAGGGGTATATCGGAGAGTGTTACAGTGTGGGGTATATCGGAGAGTGTAATAGTGAGGGGTATATCGGAGAGTGTTACAGTGTGGGGTATATCGGAGGATGTTACCGTGTGGGGTATATTGGATAGTGTTACTATGTGGGGTATATCAGAGAGTGTTTCACGGAGGGGTATATCGGAGAGTGTAATAGTGAGGGGTATATCGGAGAGTGTTACAATGCGGGTATATCGGAGAGTGTTACAGTGCGGGGTATATCGGAGGATGTTACCGTGTGGGGTATATTGGATAGTGTTACTGTGTGGGGTATATCAGAGAGTGTTTCACTGAGGGGTATATCGGAGAGTGTAATAGTGAGGGGTATATCGGAGAGTGTTACAATGCGAGTATATCGGAGAGTGTTACAGTGCGGGGTATATCGGAGAGCGTTACAGTGTGGGATATATCAGAGAGTGTTACACTGAGGGGTATATCGGAGAGTGTTACAATGCGGGGTATATCGGAGAGTGTTACAGTGCGGGGTATATCAGAGAGCGTTACAGTGTGGAATATATCAGAGAGTGTTACAGTGAGGGGTATATCAGAGAATGTTACAATGTGGGGTATATCGGAGAGTTTTACAGTGAGGGGTATATCGGAGAGTGTTACAGTGTGGAATATATCAGAGAGTGTTACAGTGAGGGGTATATCGGAGAATGTTACAATGTGGGGTATATCGGAGAGTGTTACAGTGAGGGGTATATCGGAGGATGTTACCGTGTGGGGTATATTGGATAGTGTTACTGTGTGGGGTATATCACAGAGTGTTTCACTGAGGGGTATGTCAGAGAGTGTTACAATGCGGGGTATATCGGAGAGTGTTACAGTGCGGGGTATATCGGAGAGTGTTACAGTGAGGGGTATTTCGGAGAGTGTTACTGTGTGGTATATATCAGAGAGTGTTACGGTGTGGGGTAGTTCGGAGAGTGTTACAGTGAGGGGTATATCGGAGAGTGTTACAGTGAGGGGTATATCAGAGAGTGTTACAGTGAGGGGTATATCAGAGAGTGTTACAATGCGGGGTATATCGGAGAGTGTTACAGTGCGGGGTATATCGGAGAGTGTTACAGTGAGGGGTATTTCGGAGAGTGTTACAGTGTGGTATATATCAGAGAGTGTTACGGTGTGGGGTAGTTCGGAGAGTGTTACAGTGAGGGGTATATCGGAGAGTGTTACAGTGAGGGGTATATCGGAGAGCATTACGGTGAGTGTATATCGGAGAGTGTTACAGTTCGTGGTATATCAGAGAGTGTTACAGTGTATGGTATATCGGAGAGGGTTACTGTGGGGTACATCAGAGAGTGTTACCGTGTGGGGTCTTTCGGAGAGGGTTACAGTATGGGGTATATCAGAGAATGTTACAGTGAGGGGTATGTCGGAGAGCATTACGGTGAGTGTATATCGGAGAGTGTTACAGTTCGTTGTATATCAGAGAGTGTTACAGTGTATGGTATATCGGAGAGGGTTACTGTGGGGTACATCAGAGAGTGTTACCGTGTGGGGTCTTTCGGAGAGGGTTACAGTATGGGGTATATCAGAGAATGTTACAGTGAGGGGTATGTCGGAGAGCATTACGGTGAGTGTATATCGGAGAGTGTTACAGTTCGTTGTATATCAGAGAGTGTTACAGTGTATGGTATATCGGAGAGGGTTACTGTGGGGTACATCAGAGAGTGTTACCGTGTGGGGTCTTTCGGAGAGGGTTACAGTATGGGGTATATCAGAGAATGTTACAGTGAGGGGTATGTCGGAGAGTGTTACACTGAGGGGTATATTGGAGAGTGTTTTAGTGTGCGGTATATCGGAGACTGTTGCAGTGAGGGGTATATCGGAGAGTATTACAGTGAGGGGTATATCGGAGAGTGTTACAGTGTGGGGTATATTGGAGAGGAGTGTTACAGTGTGGGATATATCAGAGAATGTTACAGTGAGGGGTATATCGGAGAATGTTACACTGAGGGGTATATTGGAGAGTGTTTCAGTGTGCGGTATATCGGAGACTGTTACAGTGAGACGTGTATCGGAGAGTGTTACAGTGAGGGGTATGTCGGAGAATTTTACAGTGAGGGGTATATTGGAGAGTGTTACAGTGCGGGGTATATCGGAGAGTGTAATAGTGAGGGGTATATCGGAGAATGTTACAATGTGGGGTATATTGGAGAGTGTTACACTGAGGGGTATATTGGAGAGTGTTTCAGTGTGCGGTATATCGGAGACTGTTGCAGTGAGGGGTATATCGGAGAGTATTACAGTGAGGGGTATATCAGAGAGTGTTACAGGGTGGGGTATATCGGAGAGTGTTACAGTGTGGGGTATATCAGAGAGTGTTACAGGGTGGGGTATATCGGAGAGTGTTACAGTGCAGGGTATATCGGAGAATGTAACAGTGAGGGGTATACTGGAAAGTGTTACAATGTGGGGTATATCGGAGAGTGTTACAGTGAGGGGAATGTCACAGAGTGTTACACTGAGGGGTATATTGGAGAGTGTTTCAGTGTGCGGTATATCGGAGACTGTTGCAGTGAGGGGTATATCGGAGAGTATTACAGTGAGGGGTATATCGGAGAGTGTTACAGTGTGGGGTATATCGGAGAGTGTTACAGTGTGGGGTATATCGGAGAGTGTTACAGTGCAGGGTATATCAGAGAATGTAACAGTGAGGGGTATATTAGAAAGTGTTACAGTGTGGGGTATATTGGAGAGTGTTACAGTGTGGGATATATCAGAGAATGTTACAGTGAGGGGTATATCGGAGAATGTTACACTGAGGGGTATATTGGAGAGTGTTTCAGTGTGCGGTATATCGGAGACTGTTGCAGTGAGAGGTATATCGGAGAGTGTTACAGCGAGGGGTATGTCGGAGAATTTTACAGTGATGGGTATATTGGAGAGTGTTACAGTGCGGGGTATATCGGAGAGTGTAATAGTGAGGGGTATATCGGAGAGTGTTACAGTGTGGGGTATATCGGAGAGTGTAATAGTGAGGGGTATATCGGAGAGTGTTACAGTGTGGGGTATATCGGAGGATGTTACCGTGTGGGGTATATTGGATAGTGTTACTATGTGGGGTATATCAGAGAGTGTTTCACGGAGGGGTATATCGGAGAGTGTAATAGTGAGGGGTATATCGGAGAGTGTTACAATGCGGGTATATCGGAGAGTGTTACAGTGCGGGGTATATCGGAGGATGTTACCGTGTGGGGTATATTGGATAGTGTTACTGTGTGGGGTATATCAGAGAGTGTTTCACTGAGGGGTATATCGGAGAGTGTAATAGTGAGGGGTATATCGGAGAGTGTTACAATGCGAGTATATCGGAGAGTGTTACAGTGCGGGGTATATCGGAGAGCGTTACAGTGTGGGATATATCAGAGAGTGTTACACTGAGGGGTATATCGGAGAGTGTTACAATGCGGGGTATATCGGAGAGTGTTACAGTGCGGGGTATATCAGAGAGCGTTACAGTGTGGAATATATCAGAGAGTGTTACAGTGAGGGGTATATCAGAGAATGTTACAATGTGGGGTATATCGGAGAGTTTTACAGTGAGGGGTATATCGGAGAGTGTTACAGTGTGGAATATATCAGAGAGTGTTACAGTGAGGGGTATATCGGAGAATGTTACAATGTGGGGTATATCGGAGAGTGTTACAGTGAGGGGTATATCGGAGGATGTTACCGTGTGGGGTATATTGGATAGTGTTACTGTGTGGGGTATATCACAGAGTGTTTCACTGAGGGGTATGTCAGAGAGTGTTACAATGCGGGGTATATCGGAGAGTGTTACAGTGCGGGGTATATCGGAGAGTGTTACAGTGAGGGGTATTTCGGAGAGTGTTACTGTGTGGTATATATCAGAGAGTGTTACGGTGTGGGGTAGTTCGGAGAGTGTTACAGTGAGGGGTATATCGGAGAGTGTTACAGTGAGGGGTATATCAGAGAGTGTTACAGTGAGGGGTATATCAGAGAGTGTTACAATGCGGGGTATATCGGAGAGTGTTACAGTGCGGGGTATATCGGAGAGTGTTACAGTGAGGGGTATTTCGGAGAGTGTTACAGTGTGGTATATATCAGAGAGTGTTACGGTGTGGGGTAGTTCGGAGAGTGTTACAGTGAGGGGTATATCGGAGAGTGTTACAGTGAGGGGTATATCAGAGAGTGTTACAGTGAGGGGTATATCAGAGAGTGTTACAATGCGGGGTATATCGGAGAGTGTTACAGTGCGGGGTCTATCGGAGAGTGTTACAGTGAGGGGTAGTTCGGAGAGTGTTACAATGCGGGGTATATCGGAGAGTGTTACAGTGTGGTATATATCAGAGAGTGTTACGGTGTGGGGTAGTTCGGAGAGTGTTACAGTGTGGTATATATCAGAGAGTGTTACAGTGAGGGGTATATCGGAGAATGTTACAATGTGGGGTAGTTCGGAGAGTGTTACAGTGAGGGGTATATCGGAGAGAGTTACAGTGCGGGGTTTATCAGAGAATGTTAGTGTGGGGTATATCGGAGAGCGTTATAGTGTGGGGTATATCAGAGAATGTTACAGTGAGGGGTATATTGGAGAGCGTTACAGTGAGGGGTATATCAGAGAGTGTTACAGTGAGGGGTATATCAGAGAGTGTTACAGTGAGGGGTATATCGGAGAGTGTTACAGTGCGGGGTATATCGGAGAGTGTTACAGTGAGGGGTATATCAGAGAGTGTTACAGTGAGGGGTATATCGGAGAGTGTAACAGTGTGGGGTATATCGGAGAGTGTTACAGTGCGGGGTATATCGGAGAGTGTTACAGTGCAGGGTATATCGGAGAGTGTTACAGTGCGGGGTATATCAGAGAGTGTTACAGTGTGGGATTTATCAGAGAGTGTTACAGTGAGTGGTATTTCGGAGAGTGTTACAATGTGGTATATATCAGAGAGTGTTACACTGAGGGGTATATCGGAGAGTGTTACAATGCGGGGTATATCGGAGAGTGTTACAGTGCGGTGTATATCAGAGAGTGTTACAGTGTGGGATTTATCAGAGAGTGTTACAGTGAGGGGTATTTCGGAGAGTGTTACAGTGTGGTATATATCAGAGAGTGTTACGGTGTGGGGTAGTTCGGAGAGTGTTACAGTGCGGGGTATATCGGAGAGTGTTACAGTGCGGGGTATATCGGAGAGTGTTACAGTGAGGGGTATATCAGAGAGTGTTACAGTGAGGGGTATATCGGAGAGTGTTACAATGCGGGGTATATCGGAGAGTGTTACAGTGCGGGGTATATCGGAGAGTGTTACAGTGAGGGGTATATCAGAGAGTGTTACAGTGTGGGATTTATCAGAGAGTGTTACAGTGAGGGGTATTTCGGAGAGTGTTACAGTGTGGTATATATCAGAGAGTGTTACAGTGAGGGGTATATCAGAGAGTGTTACAGTGAGGGGTATATCGGAGAGTGTTACAGTGTGGGGTATATCGGAGAGTGTTACAGTGCGGGGTATATCGGAGAGTGTTACAGTGCGGGGTATATCGGAGAGTGTTACAGTGTGGGATTTATCAGAGAGTGTTACAGTGAGGGGTATTTCGGAGAGTGTTACAATGTGGTATATATCAGAGAGTGTACCACTGAGGGGTATATCGGAGAGTGTTACAATGCGGGGTATATCGGAGAGTGTTACAGTGCGGTGTATATCAGAGAGTGTTACAGTGTGGGATTTATCAGAGAGTGTTACAGTGAGGGGTATTTCGGAGAGTGTTACAGTGTGGGATATATCAGAGAGTGTTACACTGAGGGGTATATCGGAGAGTGTTACAATGCGGGGTATATCGGTGAGTGTTACAGTGAGGGGTATATCGGAGAGTGTTACAGTGAGGGGTATTTCGGAGAGTGTTACAATGTGGTATATATCAGAGAGTGTTACAGTGAGGGGTATATCGGAGAGTGTTACAGTGTGGTATATATCAGAGAGTGTTACAGTGCGGTGTATATCAGAGAGTGTTACAGTGTGGGATTTATCAGAGAGTGTTACAGTGAGGGGTATTTCGGAGAGTGTTACAGTGTGGGATATATCAGAGAGTGTTACACTGAGGGGTATATCGGAGAGTGTTACAGTGTGGGATATATCAGAGAGTGTTACACTGAGGGGTATATCGGAGAGTGTTACAATGCGGGGTATATCGGAGAGTGTTACAGTGCGGGGTATATCAGAGAGTGTTACAGTGTGGGATTTATCAGAGAGTGTTACAGTGAGGGGTATTTCGGAGAGTGTTACAATGTGGTATATATCAGAGAGTGTTACAGTGCGGGGTATATCGGAGAGTGTTACAGTGAGGGGTATATCAGAGAGTGTTACAGTGAGGGGTATATCGGAGAGTGTTACAGTGTGGGGTATATCGGAGAGTGTTACAGTGTGGTATATATCAGAGAGTGTTACGGTGTGGGGTAGTTCGGAGAGTGTTACAGTGTGGTATATATCAGAGAGTGTTACAGTGAGGGGTATATCAGAGAGTGTTACAGTGAGGGGTATATCGGAGAGTGTTACAGTGTGGGGTATATCGGAGAGTGTTACAGTGTGGGGTATATCGGAGAGTGTTACAGTGCGGGGTATTTCGGAGAGTGTTACAGTGTGGGATATATCAGAGAGTGTTACACTGAGGGGTATTTCGGAGAGTGTTACAGTGTGGATTATATCGGAGAGTGTTACAGTGCGGGGTATATCGGAGAGTGTTACAGTGAGGGGTATATCAGAGAGTGTTACAGTGTGGGATTTATCAGAGAGTGTTACAGTGAGGGGTATTTCGGAGAGTGTTACAGTGTGGTATATATCAGAGAGTGTTACAGTGAGGGGTATATCGGAGAATGTTACAATGTGGGGTAGTTCGGAGAGTGTTACAGTGAGGGGTATATCGGAGAGTGTTACAGTGAGGGGTATATCAGAGAGTGTTACAGTGTGGGATTTATCAGAGAGTGTTACAGTGAGGGGTATTTCGGAGAGTGTTACAGTGTGGTATATATCAGAGAGTGTTACAGTGAGGGGTATATCGGAGAGCATTACGGTGAGTGGTATATCGGAGAGTGTTACAGTTCGTGGTATATCAGAGAGTGTTACAGTGTATGGTATATCGGAGAGGGTTACTGTGGGGTACATCAGAGAGTGTTACCGTGTGGGGTATTTCGGAGAGTGTTACACTGAGGGGTATATTGGAGAGTGTTTCAGTGTGCGGTATATCGGAGACTGTTGCAGTGAGAGGTATATCGGAGAGTGTTACTGTGCGGGGTATATCGGAGAGTGTTACAGTGTGGGGTATATCGTAGAGTATTGAAGTGAGGGATATATCGGAGTGTGTTACAGTGTGGGGTAAATTGGAGAGTGTTACAGTGCGGGGTATATTGGAGAGTGTTACAGTGCGGGGTATATCGGAGAGTGTTACAGTGTGGGGTATATCAGAGAAGGTTACAGTGTGGGATATATTGGAGAGTGTTACAGTGTGGGGGTATATCGGAGAGTGTTACAGTGTGGGGTATATCGGAGAGTGTTTCAGTGTGGGGTATATAAGACAGTGTTACAGTTTGGGGGTATATCGAGAGCGTTACAGTGAGAGATATATCGGTGAGTGTTACAGTGTGTGGTATATCGGAGAGTGTTACAGTGAGGGGTATATCAGAGAATGTTACAGTGAGGGGTATATTGGATAGTGTTCCCGTGTGGGGTATATCGGAGAGTGTTACAGTGAGGGGTATATCGGAGAGTGTAACAGTGTGTGGTATATTGGAGACTGTTGTAGTGAGGGGTATATTGGATAGTGTTGCAGTGAGGGGTATATCGGAGAGTGTTACAGTGAGGGGTATGTCGGAGAGTGTTACAGTGTGGGGTATATCGGAGAGTGTTACAGTGAGGGGTATGTCAGAGAATGTTACAGTGTGGGGTATATCGGAGAGTGTTACAGTGTGGGGTATATCGGAGAGTGTTACTTGCGGGGTATATCGGAGAGTGTTACAGTGGGGTATATTGGAGAGTGTTCCAGTGTGGAGTATATTGGAGAGTGTTACAGTGCGGGGTATATCGGAGCGTGTTACAGTGTGGGATATACCTCACACAGAGAATGTTACACTGTGGGGTACATCGGAGAGTGTTACAGTGAGGGGTATATCGGAGAGTGTTACAGTGAGGAGTATATCGGAAAGTGTCACAGTGAGGGGTATATCGGAGAGCATTACGGTGAGTGGTATATCGGAGAGTGTTACAGTGAGGAGTATATCGGAGAGTGTTACAGTGAGGGGTATATCGGAGAGCATTACGGTGAGTGGTATATCGGAGAGTGTTACAGTTCGTGGTATATCAGAGAATGTTACAGTGTATGGTATTTCGGAGAGGGTTACTGTGGGGTACATCAGAGAGTGTTACCGTGTGGGGTATTTCGGAGAGGGTTACAGTATGGGGTATATCAGAGAATGTTACAGTGAGGGGTATGTCGGAGAGTGTTACACTGAGGGGTATATTGGAGAGTGTTTCAGTGTGCGGTATATCGGAGACTGTTGCAGTGAGAGGTATATCGGAGAGTGTTACAGTGTGGGGTATGTCGGAGAATGTTACAGTGAGGAGTATGTCGGAGAATGTTACAGTGAGGGGTATATTGGAGAGTGTTACTGTGCGGGGTATATCGGAGAGTGTTACAGTGTGGGGTATATCGGAGAGTATTGAAGTGAGGGATATATCGGAGTGAGTTACACTGTGGGGTATATTGGAGAGTGTTACAGTGCGGGGTATATCGGAGAGTGTTACAGTGTGGGGTATATCAGAGAAGGTTACAGTGTGGGATATATTGGAGAGTGTTACAGTGTGGGGTATATCGGAAAGTGTTACAGTGTGGGGGTATATCGGAGAGTGTTACAGTGTGGGGTATATCGGAGAGTGTTTCAGTGTGGGGTATATAAGACAGTGTTACAGTTTGGGGGTATATCGGAGAGCGTTACAGTGAGGGATATATCGGTGAGTGTTACAGTGTGTGGTATATCGGAGAGTGTTACAGTGCGGGGTATATCGGAGAATGTTACAGTGAGGGGTATATCGGAGACTGATGCAGTGAGGGGTATATCAGAGAATGTTACAGTGAGGGGTATATTGGATAGTGTTCCCGTGTGGGGTATATCGGAGAATGTTACAATGTGGGGTATATCAGAGAGTGTTATAGTGAGGGGTATATCGGAGAGTGTTACAGTGTGGGGTATATCGGAGAATGTTACAATGTGGGGTATATCGGAGAGTGTTACAGTGTGGGGTATATCGGAGAATGTTACAATGTGGGGTATATCGGAGAGTGTTACAGTGAGGGGTATATCGGAGAGTGTTGCAGTGAGGGGTATATCAGAGAATGTTACAGTGTGGGGTATATTGGATAGTGTTACAGTGAGGGGTATATCTGAGAGTGTTACACTGAGGGGTATATCGGAGAATGTTACAATGTGGGGTATATCGGAGAGTGTTATAGTGAGGGGTATATCGGAGAGTGTTACCGTGTGGGGTATATCGGAAAGTGATACAGTGTGGGGTATATCGGAGAGTGTTAGAGTGAGGGGTATATCGGAAAGTGTTACAGTGTGGGGGTATATCGGAGAGTGTTACAGTGTGGGGTATATCGGAGAGTGTTAGAGTGAGGGGTATATCGGAGATTGTTGCAGTGAGGGGTATATCGGAGAATGTTACACTGAGGGGTATGTCAGAGAAGGTTACAGTGAGGGGTATATCGGAGAGTGTTACACTGAGGGGTATATCGGAGACTGTTGCAGTGAGGGGTATGTCAGAGAATGTTACACTGAGGGGTATATCGGAGAGTGTTACAGTGAGGGGTATATCGGAAAGTGTTACAGTGCGGGGTATATCGGAGAGTGTTACAGTGAGGGGTATATTGGATAGTGTTACAGTGAGGGGTATATCGGAGAGTGGTACAGTGAGGGGTATATTGGATAGTGTTACAGTGAGGGGTAAGTCGGAGAGTGTTACAGTGCAGGATATATTGGAAAGTGTTACAGTGTGCGGTATATCGGAGACTGTTGCAGAGAGAGGTATATCGGAGAGTGTTACAGTGTGGGGTATATCGGAGAGTGTTACAGTGTGGGGTATGTCGGAGAATGTTACAGTGTGGGGTATATCGGAGAGTGTTACAGTGTGGGGTATATTGGAGAGTGTTACAGTGCGGGGTATATCGGAGAGTGTTACAGTGTGGGGTATATTGGAGAGTGTTACAGTGAGGGGTATATCGGAGAGTGGTACAGTGTGGGGTATAATGGAGAGTGTTACAGTGAGGGGTATATCGGAGAGTGTTAGAGTGTGGGGTATATCGGAGAGTGTTTCAGTGTGGGGTATATCGGAGAGCGTTACAGTGAGGGATATATCGGTGAGTGTTACAGTGTGTGGTATATCGGAGAGTGTTACAGTTTGGGGGTATATTGGACACTGTTGCAGTGAGGGGTATATCAGAGAATGTTACAGTGAGGGGTATATTGAATAGTGTTCCCGTGTGGGGTATATCGGAGAGAGTTACAGTGAGGGGTATATCGGAGAGTGTTACAGTATGGGGTATATGGGAGGATGTTACCGTGTGGGGTATATTGGATAGTGTTACTGTGTGGGGTATATCGGAGAGTGTTACAGTTCGGGGTATATTGGAGAGTGTTACAGAGAGGTGTATATCGGAGAGTGTTACGGTGTGGGGTATATCGGAGAGTGTTACAGTTCGGGGTATATCGGAGAGTGTTACAGTGTGGTATATATCGGAGAGTGTTACGGTGTGGGGTAGTTCGGAGAGTGTTACAGAGAGGTGTATATCGGAGAGTGTTACAGTGAGGGGTATATCGGAGAGTGTTACAGTGAGGGGTATATCGGAGAGTGTTACAGTGAGGGGTATATCGGAGAGTGTTACAGTGTGGGGTATATCAGAGAGTATTACAGTGAGGGGTATATCGGAGAGTGGTATAGTGAGGTGTGTATTGGAGAGTGTTACAGTGGGGGTGTGTCAGAGACTGTTACAGTGTGGGGTATGTTACAGTGCGGGTTGCGGGCTGTGGGGTGTTGCGTGAGGAGTGTGGGGTGTGACACAGTGTGGGGTGTGTTACAGTGAGGGGTGTGCTACAGTGTGGGGTGTGTTAAAGTGTGGGGTGTATCACAGTGAGGGGTGTGTTACAGTGAGGGGTGTGTTACAGTGTGGGGAGTGTTACAGTGAGGGGTGTATCACAGCGTGGGGTATGTCACAGTGTGGGATGTGTCACAGTGTGGGGAGTGTTACAATGTGGGGTGTATCACAGTGTGGGGAGTGTTACAGGGAGGAGTGTGTTACAGTGTGGGGAGTGTTACAGTGAGGGGAGTGTTACAGTGTGGGGTGTGTCACAGTGAGGGGTGTGTCACAGTGTGGGGTGTGTTACTGTGAGTGGTGTGTTACCACCAGGGGTGTGTTACAATGAGGGGTCTGTCACAGTGAGGGTTGTGTCACAGTGTGGGGTGTGTCACAGTGAAGGGTGTGTCACAGTGTGGGGTGTGTCACAGTGAGGGGTGTGTTACAATGAGTGGTGTGTCACAGTGTGGGGTGTGTCACAGTGAGGGGTGTGTTACAGTGAGGGGTGTATTACAGTGAGGGGTGTGTCACAGTGAGTGGTGTGTCATAGTGTGGGGTGTGTTACAGTGTGGGGTGTGTTACAGTGTGGGGTGTGTCACAGTGTGGGGTGTGTTACTGTGAGTGGTGTGTTACCACGAGGGGTGTGTTACAGTGAGTGGTGTGTCACAGTGTGGGGTGTGTCACAGTGAGGGGTGTGTTACAGTGAGGGGTGTGTCACAGTGAGGGGTGTGTTACTGTGAGTGGTGTGTTACCACGAGGGGTGTGTTACAGTGAGTGGTGTGTTACAACGAGGGGTGTGTTACAGTGAGTGGTGTGTTACAGTGAGGGGTGTGTCACAGTGTGGGGTGTGTCACAGTGAGGGGTGTGTCACAGTGTGGGGTGTGTTACAGTGTGGGGTGTGTCACAGTGTGGGGTGTGTTACAGTGAGGGGTGTGTTACCACGAGTGGTGTGTTACAGTGAGTGGTGTGTCACAGTGTGGGGTGTGTCACAGTGAGGGGTGTGTTACAGTGAGGGGTGTGTTACAGTGTGGGGTGTGTCACAGTGTGGGGTATGTTACTGTGAGTGGTGTGTTACCACGAGGGGTGTGTTACAGTGAGTGGTGTGTCACAGTGTGGGGTGTGTCACAGTGAGGGGTGTGTTACAGTGTGGGGTGTGTCACAGTGAGGGGTGTGTTACTGTGAGTGGTGTGTTACCACGAGGGGTGTGTTACAGTGAGTGGTGTGTTACAGCAAGGGGTGTGTTAAAGTATGGGGTGTGTCACAGTGTGGGGTGTGTCACAGTGAGGGGTGTGTCACAGTGAGGGATGTGTTACAGTGTGGGGTGTGTTACAGTGAGGGGTGTGTCACAGTGAGGGGTGTGTCACAGTGAGGGGTGTGTTACAGTGAGGGGTGTATTACAGTGTGGGGTGTGTCACAGTGAGGGGTGTGTTACTGTGAGTGGTGTGTTACCACGAGAGGTGTGTTACAGTGAGTGGTGTGTTACAGCGAGGGGTTTGTTACAGTGAGTGGTGTGTTACAGTGAGGAGTGTGTTACAGTGTGGGGTGTGTCACAGTGAGGGGTGTGTTACTGTGAGGGGTGTGTTACCACGAGAGGTGTGTTACAGTGAGTGGTGTGTTACAGCGAGGGGTTTGTTACAGTGAGTGGTGTGTTACAGTGAGGAGTGTGTTACAGTGTGGGGTGTGTCACAGTGTGGGGTGTGTCACAGTGAGGGGTGTGTCACAGTGTGGGGTGTGTTACAGTGTGGGGTGTGTCACAGTGTGGGGTGTGTTACAGTGTGGGGTGTGTCACAGTGTGAGGTGTGTCACAGTGTGGGGTGTGTTACAGTGAGTGGTGTGTCACAGTGTGGGGCGTGTCACAGTGTGGGGCGTGTTACAGTGTGGGGTGTGTTACCGCGAGGGGTGTGTCACAGTGAGGGGTGTGTCACAGTGTGGGGTGTGTTACTGTGAGTGGTGTGTTACCGCGAGGGGTGTGTCACAGTGTGGGGTGTGTCACAGTGTGGGGTGTGTTACTGTGAGTGGTGTGTTACCGCGAGGGGTGTGTCACAGTGTGGGGTGTGTCACAGTGTGGGGTGTGTTACAGTGAAGGGTGTGTTACCGCGAGGGGTGTGTTACAGTGAGGGGTGTGTTACTGTGTGGGGTGTGTTTCAGCGAGGAGTGTGTTACAGTGAAGGGTGTGTTACAGTGTGGGGTGTGTTACAGTGAGGGGTGTGTCACAGTGTGGGGTGTGTTACAGTGTGGGGTGTGTTACAGTGAGGGGTGTGTTACAGTGAGGGCTGTGTCACAGTGTGGGGTGTGTCACAGTGTGGGGTGTGTTACAGTGAGGGGTGTGTTACAGTGTGGGGTGTGTTACAGTGTGGGGTGTGTCACAGTGTGGGGTGTGTTACAGTGAGGGGTGTGTCACAGTGTGGGGTGTGTCACAGTGTGGGCTGTGTTACAGTGTGGGGTGTGTCACAGTGTGGGGTGTGTCACAGTGAGGGGTGAGTTACAGTGAAGGGTGTGTCACAGTGAGGGGTGTGTTACAGTGAGGGGTGTGTTACAGTGAGGGGTGTGTTACAGTGTGGGATGTGTCACAGTGAGGGGTGTGTCACAGTGTGGGGTGTGTCACAGTGAGGGGTGTGTTACAGTGAAGGGTGTGTCACAGTGAGGGGTGTGTTACAGTGTGGGGCGTGTTACAGTGAGGGGTGTGTCACAGTGTGGGGTGTGTCACAGTGTGGGGTGTGTCACAGTGAGGGGTGTGTTACAGTGAGGGGTGTGTCACAGTGAGGGGTGTGTTACAGTGAGGGGTGTGTCACAGTGTGGGGTGTGTCACAGTGTGGGGTGTGTCACAGTGAGGGGTGTGTTACAGTGAGGGGTGTGTCACAGTGAGGGGTGTGTTACAGTGTGGGGCGTGTCACAGTGAGGGGTGTGTTACAGTGAGGGGTGTGTCACAGTGAGGGGTGTGTTACAGTGAGGGGTGTGTCACAGTGTGGGGTGTGTCACAGTGAGGGGTGTGTTACAGTGAGGGGTGTGTCACAGTGTGGGGTGTGTCACAGTGAGGGGTGTGTCACAGTGTGGGGTGTGTTACAATGAGGGGTCTGTCAAAGTGTGGGGTGTGTCACAGTGAGGGGTGTGTCACAGTGAGGGGTGTGTTACAGTGAGGGGTGTGTCACAGTGTGGGGTGTGTCACAGTGAGGGGTGTGTCACAGTGTGGGGTGTGTTACAATGAGGGGTCTGTCACAGTGAGGGGTGTGTTACAGTGAGGGTTGTGTCACAGTGAGGGGTGTGTCACAGTGTGGGGTGTATTACAATGAGGGGACTGTCACAGTGTGGGGTGTGTCACAGTGAGGGGTGTGTTACAGTGAGGGCTGTGTCACAGTGAGGGGTGGGTTACAGCGAGGGGTGTGTTACAGTGTGGGGTGTGTTACAGTGAGGGGTGTGTTACAGTGTGGGGTGTGTCACAGTGAGGGTTGTGTCACAGTGTGGGGTGTGTCACAGTGAGGGGTGTGTCACAGTGTGGGGTGTGTTACAGTGAGGGTTGTGTTACAATGAGGGGTGTGTTACAGTGTGGGGTGTGTCACAGTGTGGGGTGTGTTACAGTGTGGGGTGTGTTACAGTGAGGGGTGTGTTACAGTGAGGGCTGTGTCACAGTGTGGGGTGTGTCACAGTGTGGGGTGTGTTACAGTGGGGGGTGTGTTACAGTGTGGGGTGTGTCACAGTGTGGGGTGTGTTACAGTGAGGGGTGTGTCACAGTGTGGGGTGTGTCACAGTGTGGGCTGTGTTACAGTGTGGGGTGTGTCACAGTGTGGGGTGTGTCACAGTGAGGGGTGAGTTACAGTGAAGGGTGTGTCACAGTGAGGGGTGTGTTACAGTGAGGGGTGTGTTACAGTGAGGGGTGTGTTACAGTGAGGGGTGTGTTACAGTGAGGGGTGTGTCACAGTGTGGGGTGTGTCACAGTGAGGGGTGTGTTACAGTGAAGGGTGTGTCACAGTGAGGGGTGTGTTACAGTGTGGGGCGTGTTACAGTGAGGGGTGTGTCACAGTGTGGGGTGTGTCACAGTGTGGGGTGTGTCACAGTGAGGGGTGTGTTACAGTGTGGGGTGTGTCACAGTGAGGGGTGTGTCACAGTGAGGGGTGTGTCACAGTGTGGGGTGTGTCACAGTGTGGGCTGTGTTACAGTGTGGGGTGTGTCACAGTGTGGGGTGTGTCACAGTGAGGGGTGAGTTACAGTGAAGGGTGTGTCACAGTGAGGGGTGTGTTACAGTGAGGGGTGTGTTACAGTGAAGGGTGTGTCACAGTGAGGGGTGTGTTACAGTGTGGGGTGTGTTACAATGAGGGGTCTGTCAAAGTGTGGGGTGTGTCACAGTGAGGGGTGTGTCACAGTGAGGGGTGTGTCACAGTGTGGGGTGTGTCACAGTGTGGGCTGTGTTACAGTGTGGGGTGTGTCACAGTGTGGGGTGTGTCACAGTGAGGGGTGTGTTACAGTGAGGGGTGTATTACAGTGTGGGGTGTGTCACAGTGAGGGGTGTGTTACTGTGAGTGGTGTGTTACCACGAGAGGTGTGTTACAGTGAGTGGTGTGTTACAGCGAGGGGTTTGTTACAGTGAGTGGTGTGTTACAGTGAGGAGTGTGTTACAGTGTGGGGTGTGTCACAGTGAGGGGTGTGTTACTGTGAGGGGTGTGTTACCACGAGAGGTGTGTTACAGTGAGTGGTGTGTTACAGCGAGGGGTTTGTTACAGTGAGTGGTGTGTTACAGTGAGGAGTGTGTTACAGTGTGGGGTGTGTCACAGTGTGGGGTGTGTCACAGTGAGGGGTGTGTCACAGTGTGGGGTGTGTTACAGTGTGGGGTGTGTCACAGTGTGGGGTGTGTTACAGTGTGGGGTGTGTCACAGTGTGAGGTGTGTCACAGTGTGGGGTGTGTTACAGTGAGTGGTGTGTCACAGTGTGGGGCGTGTCACAGTGTGGGGCGTGTTACAGTGTGGGGTGTGTTACCGCGAGGGGTGTGTCACAGTGAGGGGTGTGTCACAGTGTGGGGTGTGTTACTGTGAGTGGTGTGTTACCGCGAGGGGTGTGTCACAGTGTGGGGTGTGTCACAGTGTGGGGTGTGTTACTGTGAGTGGTGTGTTACCGCGAGGGGTGTGTCACAGTGTGGGGTGTGTCACAGTGTGGGGTGTGTTACAGTGAAGGGTGTGTTACCGCGAGGGGTGTGTTACAGTGAGGGGTGTGTTACTGTGTGGGGTGTGTTTCAGCGAGGAGTGTGTTACAGTGAAGGGTGTGTTACAGTGTGGGGTGTGTTACAGTGAGGGGTGTGTCACAGTGTGGGGTGTGTTACAGTGTGGGGTGTGTTACAGTGAGGGGTGTGTTACAGTGAGGGCTGTGTCACAGTGTGGGGTGTGTCACAGTGTGGGGTGTGTTACAGTGAGGGGTGTGTTACAGTGTGGGGTGTGTTACAGTGTGGGGTGTGTCACAGTGTGGGGTGTGTTACAGTGAGGGGTGTGTCACAGTGTGGGGTGTGTCACAGTGTGGGCTGTGTTACAGTGTGGGGTGTGTCACAGTGTGGGGTGTGTCACAGTGAGGGGTGAGTTACAGTGAAGGGTGTGTCACAGTGAGGGGTGTGTTACAGTGAGGGGTGTGTTACAGTGAGGGGTGTGTTACAGTGTGGGATGTGTCACAGTGAGGGGTGTGTCACAGTGTGGGGTGTGTCACAGTGAGGGGTGTGTTACAGTGAAGGGTGTGTCACAGTGAGGGGTGTGTTACAGTGTGGGGCGTGTTACAGTGAGGGGTGTGTCACAGTGTGGGGTGTGTCACAGTGTGGGGTGTGTCACAGTGAGGGGTGTGTTACAGTGAGGGGTGTGTCACAGTGAGGGGTGTGTTACAGTGAGGGGTGTGTCACAGTGTGGGGTGTGTCACAGTGTGGGGTGTGTCACAGTGAGGGGTGTGTTACAGTGAGGGGTGTGTCACAGTGAGGGGTGTGTTACAGTGTGGGGCGTGTCACAGTGAGGGGTGTGTTACAGTGAGGGGTGTGTCACAGTGAGGGGTGTGTTACAGTGAGGGGTGTGTCACAGTGTGGGGTGTGTCACAGTGAGGGGTGTGTTACAGTGAGGGGTGTGTCACAGTGTGGGGTGTGTCACAGTGAGGGGTGTGTCACAGTGTGGGGTGTGTTACAATGAGGGGTCTGTCAAAGTGTGGGGTGTGTCACAGTGAGGGGTGTGTCACAGTGAGGGGTGTGTTACAGTGAGGGGTGTGTCACAGTGTGGGGTGTGTCACAGTGAGGGGTGTGTCACAGTGTGGGGTGTGTTACCGCGAGGGGTCTGTCACAGTGAGGGGTGTGTTACAGTGAGGGTTGTGTCACAGTGAGGGGTGTGTCACAGTGTGGGGTGTATTACAATGAGGGGACTGTCACAGTGTGGGGTGTGTCACAGTGAGGGGTGTGTTACAGTGAGGGCTGTGTCACAGTGAGGGGTGGGTTACAGCGAGGGGTGTGTTACAGTGTGGGGTGTGTTACAGTGAGGGGTGTGTTACAGTGTGGGGTGTGTCACAGTGAGGGTTGTGTCACAGTGTGGGGTGTGTCACAGTGAGGGGTGTGTCACAGTGTGGGGTGTGTTACAGTGAGGGTTGTGTTACAATGAGGGGTGTGTTACAGTGTGGGGTGTGTCACAGTGTGGGGTGTGTTACAGTGTGGGGTGTGTTACAGTGAGGGGTGTGTTACAGTGAGGGCTGTGTCACAGTGTGGGGTGTGTCACAGTGTGGGGTGTGTTACAGTGGGGGGTGTGTTACAGTGTGGGGTGTGTCACAGTGTGGGGTGTGTTACAGTGAGGGGTGTGTCACAGTGTGGGGTGTGTCACAGTGTGGGCTGTGTTACAGTGTGGGGTGTGTCACAGTGTGGGGTGTGTCACAGTGAGGGGTGAGTTACAGTGAAGGGTGTGTCACAGTGAGGGGTGTGTTACAGTGAGGGGTGTGTTACAGTGAGGGGTGTGTTACAGTGAGGGGTGTGTCACAGTGTGGGGTGTGTCACAGTGAGGGGTGTGTTACAGTGAAGGGTGTGTCACAGTGAGGGGTGTGTTACAGTGTGGGGCGTGTTACAGTGAGGGGTGTGTCACAGTGTGGGGTGTGTCACAGTGTGGGGTGTGTCACAGTGAGGGGTGTGTTACAGTGTGGGGTGTGTCACAGTGAGGGGTGTGTCACAGTGAGGGGTGTGTCACAGTGTGGGGTGTGTCACAGTCTGGGCTGTGTTACAGTGTGGGGTGTGTCACAGTGTGGGGTGTGTCACAGTGAGGGGTGAGTTACAGTGAAGGGTGTGTCACAGTGAGGGGTGTGTTACAGTGAGGGGTGTGTTACAGTGAGGGGTGTGTTACAGTGTGGGATGTGTCACAGTGAGGGGTGTGTCACAGTGTGGGGTGTGTCACAGTGAGGGGTGTGTTACAGTGAAGGGTGTGTCACAGTGAGGGGTGTGTTACAGTGTGGGGCGTGTTACAGTGAGGGGTGTGTCACAGTGTGGGGTGTGTCACAGTGTGGGGTGTGTCACAGTGAGGGGTGTGTTACAGTGAGGGGTGTGTCACAGTGTGGGGAGTGTTACAGTGTGGGGTGTGTTACAGTGAGGGGTGTGTCACAGTGTGGGGTGTGTCACAGTGAGGGGTGTGTTACAGTGAAGGGTGTGTCACAGTGAGGGGTGTGTTACAGTGTGGGGCGTGTCACAGTGAGGGGTGTGTCACAGTGAGGGGTGAGTTACAGTGAAGGGTGTGTCACAGTGAGGGGTGTGTTACAGTGAGGGGTGTGTTACAGTGAGGGGTGTGTCACAGTGAGGGGTGAGTTACAGTGAAGGGTGTGTCACAGTGAGGGGTGTGTTACAGTGAGGGGTGTGTTACAGTGTGGGATGTGTCACAGTGAGGGGTGTCTCACAGTGTGGGGTGTGTCACAGTGAGGGGTGTGTTACAGTGAGGGGTGTGTCACAGTGTGGGGAGTGTTACAGTGTGGGGTGTGTTACAGTGAGGGGTGTGTCACAGTGAGGGGTGTGTCACAGTGTGGGGTGTGTCACAGTGTGGGGTGTGTCACAGTGAGGGGTGTGTTACAGTGAGGGGTGTGTCACAGTGAGGGGTGTGTTACAGTGTGGGGCGTGTCACAGTGAGGGGTGTGTTACAGTGAGGGGTGTGTCACAGTGAGGGGTGTGTTACAGTGAGGGGTGTGTCACAGTGTGGGGTGTGTCACAGTGAGGGGTGTGTTACAGTGAGGGGTGTGTCACAGTGTGGGGTGTGTCACAGTGAGGGGTGTTTTACAGTGTGGGGTGTGTTACAATGAGGGGTCTGTCACAGTGAGGGGTGTGTTACAGTGAGGGTTGTGTCACAGTGAGGGGTGTGTTACAGTGTGGGGTGTGTCACAGTGAGGGGTGTGTCACAGTGTGGGGTGTGTTACAATGAGGGGTCTGTCACAGTGAGGGGTGTGTTACAGTGAGGGTTGTGTCACAGTGAGGGGTGTGTCACAGTGTGGGGTGTATTACAATGAGGGGACTGTCACAGTGTGGGGTGTGTCACAGTGAGGGGTGTGTTACAGTGAGGGCTGTGTCACAGTGAGGGGTGGGTTACAGCGAGGGGTGTGTTACAGTGTGGGGTGTGTTACAGTGAGGGGTGTGTTACAGTGTGGGGTGTGTCACAGTGAGGGTTGTGTCACAGTGTGGGGTGTGTCACAGTGAGGGGTGTGTCACAGTGAGGGGTGTGTTACAGTGAGGGTTGTGTTACAATGAGGGGTGTGTTACAGTGTGGGGTGTGTCACAGTGTGGGGTGTGTTACAGTGTGGGGTGTGTTACAGTGAGGGGTGTGTTACAGTGAGGGCTGTGTCACAGTGTGGGGTGTGTCACAGTGTGGGGTGTGTTACAGTGAGGGGTGTGTTACAGTGTGGGGTGTGTCACAGTGTGGGGTGTGTTACAGTGAGGGGTGTGTCACAGTGTGGGGTGTGTCACAGTGTGGGCTGTGTTACAGTGTGGGGTGTGTCACAGCGTGGGGTGTGTCACAGTGAGGGGTGAGTTACAGTGAAGGGTGTGTCACAGTGAGGGGTGTGTTACAGTGAGGGGTGTGTTACAGTGAGGGGTGTGTTACAGTGTGGGATGTGTCACAGTGAGGGGTGTGTCACAGTGTGGGGTGTGTCACAGTGAGGGGTGTGTTACAGTGAAGGGTGTGTCACAGTGAGGGGTTTGTTACAGTGTGGGGCGTGTTACAGTGAGGGGTGTGTCACAGTGTGGGGTGTGTCACAGTGAGGGGTGTGTCACAGTGTGGGCTGTGTTACAGTGTGGGGTGTGTCACAGTGTGGGGTGTGTCACAGTGAGGGGTGAGTTACAGTGAAGGGTGTGTCACAGTGAGGGGTGTGTTCCCGTGAGGGGTGTGTTACAGTGAGGGGTGTGTTACAGTGTGGGATGTGTCACAGTGAGGGGTGTGTCACAGTGTGGGGTGTGTCACAGTGAGGGGTGTGTTACAGTGAAGGGTGTGTCACAGTGAGGGGTGTGTTACAGTGTGGGGCGTGTTACAGTGAGGGGTGTGTCACAGTGTGGGGTGTGTCACAGTGAGGGGTGTGTTACAGTGAGGGGTGTGTCACAGTGTGGGGAGTGTCACAGTGTGGGGTGTGTTACAGTGAGGGGTGTGTCACAGTGTGGGGTGTGTCACAGTGTGGGGTGTGTCACAGTGAGGGGTGTGTTACAGTGAGGGGTGTGTCACAGTGAGGGGTGTGTTACAGTGTGGGGCGTGTCACAGTGAGGGGTGTGTTACAGTGAGGGGTGTGTCACAGTGAGGGGTGTGTTACAGTGTGGGGTGTGTTACAGTGAGGGGTGTGTTACAGTGTGGGGTGTGTCACAGTGAGGGTTGTGTCACAGTGTGGGGTGTGTCACAGTGAGGGGTGTGTCACAGTGTGGGGTGTGGTACAGTGAGGGTTGTGTTACAGTTAGGGGTGTGTTACAGTGAGGGGTGTGATACAGTGTGGGGTGTGTTACAGTGTGGGGTGTGTCACAGTGTGGGGTGTGTCACAGTGAGGGGTGTGTTACAGTGAGGGGTGTGTCACAGTGAGGGGTGTGTTACAGTGAGGGGTGTGTCACAGTGAGGGGTGTGTCACAGTGTGAGGTGTGTTACAATGAGGGGACTGTCACAGTGTGGGGTGTGTCACAGTGTGGGGTGTATTACAGTGAGGGCTGTGTCACAGTGTGGGGTGTGTTACAGCGAGGGGTGTGTTACAGTGTGGGGTGTGTTACAGTGAGGGGTGTGTTACAGTGTGGGGTGTGTTACAGTGAGGGTTGTGTTACAGTGTGGGGTGTGTCACATTGTGGGGTGTGTTACAGTGTGGGGTGTGTTACAGTGAGGGGTGTGTCACAGTGAGGGGTGTGTCACAGTGAGGGGTGTGTCACAGTGAGGGGTGTGTTAAAGTGAGGGGTGTGTTACAGTGAGGGTTGTGTTACAGTGAGGGGTGTGTCACAGTGTGAGGTGTGTTACAGTGAGGGTTGTGTTACAGTGTGGAGTGTGTCACAGTGTGGGTTGTGTCACAGTGAGGGGTGTGTTACACTGTGGGGTGTGTTACAGTGAGGGGTGTGATACAGTGTGGGGTGTGTTACAGTGTGGGGTGTGTCACAGTGTGGGGTGTGTCACAGTGAGGGGTGTGTTACAGTGAGGGGTGTGTCACAGTGTGGGGTGTGTCACAGTGTGGGGTGTGTCACAGTGAGGGGTGTGTTACAGTGAGGGGTGTGTCACAGTGAGGGGTGTGTTACAGTGTGGGGCGTGTTACAGTGAGGTGTGTGTCACAGTGTGGGGTGTGTCACAGTGAGGGGTGTGTTACAGTGAGGGGTGTGTCACAGTGTGAGGTGTGTCACAGTGAGGGGTGTGTTACAGTGAGGGGTGTGTCACAGTGTGGGGTGTGTCACAGTGAGGGGTGTGTCACAGTGTGGGGTGTGTTACAATGAGGGGTCTGTCACATTGAGGGGTGTGTTACAGTGAGGGTTGTGTTACAGTGTGGGGTGTGTCACAGTGTGGGGTGTGTTACAATGAGGGGACTGTCACAGTGTGGGGTGTGTCACAGTGAGGGGTGTGTTACAGTGAGGGCTGTGTCACAGTGAGGGGTGGGTTACAGCGAGGGGTGTGTTACAGTGTGGGGTGTGTTATAGTGAGGGGTGTGTTACAGTGTGGGGTGTGTTACAGTGAGGGCTGTGTCACAGTGTGGTGTGTGTCACAGTGAGGGGTGTGTCACAGTGTGGGGTGTGTTACAGTGTGGGGTGTGTCACAGTGAGGGGTGTGTCACAGTGAGGGGTGTGTCACAGTGTGGGGTGTGTTACAGTGTGGGGTGTGTCACAGTGAGGGGTGTGTTACAGTGTGGGGTGTGTTACAGTGAGGGCTGTGTCACAGTGTGGTGTGTGTCACAGTGAGGGGTGTGTCACAGTGTGGGGTGTGTTACAGTGTGGGGTGTGTCACAGTGAGGGGTGTGTTACAGTGAGGGGTGTGTTACAGTGTGGGGTGTGTTACAGTGAGGGCTGTGTCACAGTGTGGGGTGTGTCACAGTGAGGGGTGTGTTACAATGAGGGGTCTGTCACAGTGAGGGGTGTGTTACAGTGAGGGTTGTGTTAGAGTGAGGGGTGTGTTACCGTGTGGGGTGTGTCACAGTGAGGGGTGTGTTACAGTGTGGGGTGTGTCACAGTGAGGGTTGTGTTAAAGTAATGGGTGTGTCACAGTGTGGGGTGTGTTACAGTGAGGGTTGTGTTAGAGTGAGGGGTGTGTTACAGTGAGCGGTGTGTCACAGTGAGGGGTGTGTCACAGTGAGGGGTGTGTTACTGTAAGTGGTGTGTTACAGTGTGGGGTGTGTCACAGTGAGGGGTGTGTTACCGCGAGGGGTGTGTTACAGTGAGGGGTGTGTTACAGTGAGGGTTGTGTTAGAGTGAGGGGTGTGTTACAGTGAGGGGTGTGTTACTGTAAGTGGTGTGTTACAGTGTGGGGTGTGTCACAGTGAGGGGTGTGTTACCGCGAGGGGTGTGTTACAGTGTGGGGTGTGTCACAGTGAGGGGTGTGTTAAAGTGAGGGGTGTGTTACAGTGAAGGGTGTGTTACCGCGAGGGGTGTGTTACAGTGAGGGGTGTGTTACAGTGAGGGGTGTGTTACAGTGTGGGGTGTGTTACAGTGTGGGAAGTGTCACAGTGTGGGGTGTGTTACAGTGAGGGGTGTGTTACAGTGTGGGGTGTGTTACAGTGAAGGGTGTGTCACAGTGAGGGGTGTGTTACAGTGAAGGGTGTGTCACAGTGTGGGAAGTGTCACAGTGTGGGGTGTGTCACAGTGTGGGGTGTGTTACAGTGAGGGGTGTGTTACAGTGAGGTGTGTGTTACAGTGTGCGGTGTGTCACAGTGAGGGGTGTGTTCCTGTGAAGGGTGTGTTACAGTGAGGGGTGTGTTACAGTGTGGGATGTGTCACAGTGAGGGGTGTGTCACAGTGTGGGGTGTGTTACAGTGTGGGGTGTGTTACAGTGAGGGGTGTGTTACAGTGAGGGGTGTGTTACAGTGTGGGATGTGTCACAGTGTGGGGTGTGTTACAGTGAGGGGTGTGTCACAGTGTGGGGTGTGTTACAGTGAGGGGTGAGTTACAGTGAAGGGTGTGTCACAGTGAGGGGTGTGTCACAGTGAGGGGTGTGTCACAGTGAGGGGTGTGTCACAGTGTGAGGTGTGTTACAATGAGGGGACTGTCACAGTGTGGGGTGTGTCACAGTGTGGGGTGTATTACAGTGAGGGCTGTGTCACAGTGAGGGGTGTGTCACAGTGAGGGTTGTGTCACAGTGTGGGGTGTGTCACAGTGAGGGGTGTGTCACAGTGTGGGGCGTGTTACAGTGAGGGTTGTGTTACAGTGAGGGGTGTGTTACAGTGTGGGGTGTGTCACAGTGAGGGGTGTGTCACAGTGTGAGGTGTGTTACAATGAGGGGACTGTCACAGTGTGGGGTGTGTCACAGTGTGGGGTGTATTACAGTGAGGGGTGTGTCACAGTGTGAGGTGTGTTACAATGAGGGGACTGTCACAGTGTGGGGTGTGTCACAGTGTGGGGTGTAATACAGTGAGGGCTGTGTCACAGTGAGGGGTGGGTTACAGCGAGGGGTGTGTTACAGTGTGGGGTGTGTTACAGTGAGGGGTGTGATACAGTGTGGGGTGTGTTACAGTGAGGGTTGTGTCACAGTGTGGAGTGTGTCACAGTGAGGGGTGTGTCACAGTGAGGGGTGTGTCACAGTGAGGGGTGTGTTGAAGTGAGGGGTGTGTTAAAGTGAGGGGTGTGTTACAGTGAGGGTTGTGTTACAGTGAGGGTTGTGTTACACTGTGGGGTGTGTTACAGTGAGGGGTGTGATACAGTGTGGGGTGTGTTACAGTGTGGGGTGTGTCACAGTGTGGGGTGTGTCACAGTGAGGGGTGTGTTACACTGTGGGGTGTGTTACAGTGAGGGGTGTGATACAGTGTGGGGTGTGTTACAGTGTGGGGTGTGTCACAGTGTGGGGTGTGTCACAGTGAGGGGTGTGTTACAGTGTGGGGTGTGTTACAATGAGGGGTCTGTCAAAGTGTGGGGTGTGTCACAGTGAGGGGTGTGTCACAGTGAGGGGTGTGTCACAGTGTGGGGTGTGTCACAGTGTGGGCTGTGTTACAGTGTGGGGTGTGTCACAGTGTGGGGTGTGTCACAGTGAGGGGTGTGTTACAGTGAGGGGTGTATTACAGTGTGGGGTGTGTCACAGTGAGGGGTGTGTTACTGTGAGTGGTGTGTTACCACGAGAGGTGTGTTACAGTGAGTGGTGTGTTACAGCGAGGGGTTTGTTACAGTGAGTGGTGTGTTACAGTGAGGAGTGTGTTACAGTGTGGGGTGTGTCACAGTGAGGGGTGTGTTACTGTGAGGGGTGTGTTACCACGAGAGGTGTGTTACAGTGAGTGGTGTGTTACAGCGAGGGGTTTGTTACAGTGAGTGGTGTGTTACAGTGAGGAGTGTGTTACAGTGTGGGGTGTGTCACAGTGTGGGGTGTGTCACAGTGAGGGGTGTGTCACAGTGTGGGGTGTGTTACAGTGTGGGGTGTGTCACAGTGTGGGGTGTGTTACAGTGTGGGGTGTGTCACAGTGTGAGGTGTGTCACAGTGTGGGGTGTGTTACAGTGAGTGGTGTGTCACAGTGTGGGGCGTGTCACAGTGTGGGGCGTGTTACAGTGTGGGGTGTGTTACCGCGAGGGGTGTGTCACAGTGAGGGGTGTGTCACAGTGTGGGGTGTGTTACTGTGAGTGGTGTGTTACCGCGAGGGGTGTGTCACAGTGTGGGGTGTGTCACAGTGTGGGGTGTGTTACTGTGAGTGGTGTGTTACCGCGAGGGGTGTGTCACAGTGTGGGGTGTGTCACAGTGTGGGGTGTGTTACAGTGAAGGGTGTGTTACCGCGAGGGGTGTGTTACAGTGAGGGGTGTGTTACTGTGTGGGGTGTGTTTCAGCGAGGAGTGTGTTACAGTGAAGGGTGTGTTACAGTGTGGGGTGTGTTACAGTGAGGGGTGTGTCACAGTGTGGGGTGTGTTACAGTGTGGGGTGTGTTACAGTGAGGGGTGTGTTACAGTGAGGGCTGTGTCACAGTGTGGGGTGTGTCACAGTGTGGGGTGTGTTACAGTGAGGGGTGTGTTACAGTGTGGGGTGTGTTACAGTGTGGGGTGTGTCACAGTGTGGGGTGTGTTACAGTGAGGGGTGTGTCACAGTGTGGGGTGTGTCACAGTGTGGGCTGTGTTACAGTGTGGGGTGTGTCACAGTGTGGGGTGTGTCACAGTGAGGGGTGAGTTACAGTGAAGGGTGTGTCACAGTGAGGGGTGTGTTACAGTGAGGGGTGTGTTACAGTGAGGGGTGTGTTACAGTGTGGGATGTGTCACAGTGAGGGGTGTGTCACAGTGTGGGGTGTGTCACAGTGAGGGGTGTGTTACAGTGAAGGGTGTGTCACAGTGAGGGGTGTGTTACAGTGTGGGGCGTGTTACAGTGAGGGGTGTGTCACAGTGTGGGGTGTGTCACAGTGTGGGGTGTGTCACAGTGAGGGGTGTGTTACAGTGAGGGGTGTGTCACAGTGAGGGGTGTGTTACAGTGAGGGGTGTGTCACAGTGTGGGGTGTGTCACAGTGTGGGGTGTGTCACAGTGAGGGGTGTGTTACAGTGAGGGGTGTGTCACAGTGAGGGGTGTGTTACAGTGTGGGGCGTGTCACAGTGAGGGGTGTGTTACAGTGAGGGGTGTGTCACAGTGAGGGGTGTGTTACAGTGAGGGGTGTGTCACAGTGTGGGGTGTGTCACAGTGAGGGGTGTGTTACAGTGAGGGGTGTGTCACAGTGTGGGGTGTGTCACAGTGAGGGGTGTGTCACAGTGTGGGGTGTGTTACAATGAGGGGTCTGTCAAAGTGTGGGGTGTGTCACAGTGAGGGGTGTGTCACAGTGAGGGGTGTGTTACAGTGAGGGGTGTGTCACAGTGTGGGGTGTGTCACAGTGAGGGGTGTGTCACAGTGTGGGGTGTGTTACCGCGAGGGGTCTGTCACAGTGAGGGGTGTGTTACAGTGAGGGTTGTGTCACAGTGAGGGGTGTGTCACAGTGTGGGGTGTATTACAATGAGGGGACTGTCACAGTGTGGGGTGTGTCACAGTGAGGGGTGTGTTACAGTGAGGGCTGTGTCACAGTGAGGGGTGGGTTACAGCGAGGGGTGTGTTACAGTGTGGGGTGTGTTACAGTGAGGGGTGTGTTACAGTGTGGGGTGTGTCACAGTGAGGGTTGTGTCACAGTGTGGGGTGTGTCACAGTGAGGGGTGTGTCACAGTGTGGGGTGTGTTACAGTGAGGGTTGTGTTACAATGAGGGGTGTGTTACAGTGTGGGGTGTGTCACAGTGTGGGGTGTGTTACAGTGTGGGGTGTGTTACAGTGAGGGGTGTGTTACAGTGAGGGCTGTGTCACAGTGTGGGGTGTGTCACAGTGTGGGGTGTGTTACAGTGGGGGGTGTGTTACAGTGTGGGGTGTGTCACAGTGTGGGGTGTGTTACAGTGAGGGGTGTGTCACAGTGTGGGGTGTGTCACAGTGTGGGCTGTGTTACAGTGTGGGGTGTGTCACAGTGTGGGGTGTGTCACAGTGAGGGGTGAGTTACAGTGAAGGGTGTGTCACAGTGAGGGGTGTGTTACAGTGAGGGGTGTGTTACAGTGAGGGGTGTGTTACAGTGAGGGGTGTGTCACAGTGTGGGGTGTGTCACAGTGAGGGGTGTGTTACAGTGAAGGGTGTGTCACAGTGAGGGGTGTGTTACAGTGTGGGGCGTGTTACAGTGAGGGGTGTGTCACAGTGTGGGGTGTGTCACAGTGTGGGGTGTGTCACAGTGAGGGGTGTGTTACAGTGTGGGGTGTGTCACAGTGAGGGGTGTGTCACAGTGAGGGGTGTGTCACAGTGTGGGGTGTGTCACAGTCTGGGCTGTGTTACAGTGTGGGGTGTGTCACAGTGTGGGGTGTGTCACAGTGAGGGGTGAGTTACAGTGAAGGGTGTGTCACAGTGAGGGGTGTGTTACAGTGAGGGGTGTGTTACAGTGAGGGGTGTGTTACAGTGTGGGATGTGTCACAGTGAGGGGTGTGTCACAGTGTGGGGTGTGTCACAGTGAGGGGTGTGTTACAGTGAAGGGTGTGTCACAGTGAGGGGTGTGTTACAGTGTGGGGCGTGTTACAGTGAGGGGTGTGTCACAGTGTGGGGTGTGTCACAGTGTGGGGTGTGTCACAGTGAGGGGTGTGTTACAGTGAGGGGTGTGTCACAGTGTGGGGAGTGTTACAGTGTGGGGTGTGTTACAGTGAGGGGTGTGTCACAGTGTGGGGTGTGTCACAGTGAGGGGTGTGTTACAGTGAAGGGTGTGTCACAGTGAGGGGTGTGTTACAGTGTGGGGCGTGTCACAGTGAGGGGTGTGTCACAGTGAGGGGTGAGTTACAGTGAAGGGTGTGTCACAGTGAGGGGTGTGTTACAGTGAGGGGTGTGTTACAGTGAGGGGTGTGTCACAGTGAGGGGTGAGTTACAGTGAAGGGTGTGTCACAGTGAGGGGTGTGTTACAGTGAGGGGTGTGTTACAGTGTGGGATGTGTCACAGTGAGGGGTGTCTCACAGTGTGGGGTGTGTCACAGTGAGGGGTGTGTTACAGTGAGGGGTGTGTCACAGTGTGGGGAGTGTTACAGTGTGGGGTGTGTTACAGTGAGGGGTGTGTCACAGTGAGGGGTGTGTCACAGTGTGGGGTGTGTCACAGTGTGGGGTGTGTCACAGTGAGGGGTGTGTTACAGTGAGGGGTGTGTCACAGTGAGGGGTGTGTTACAGTGTGGGGCGTGTCACAGTGAGGGGTGTGTTACAGTGAGGGGTGTGTCACAGTGAGGGGTGTGTTACAGTGAGGGGTGTGTCACAGTGTGGGGTGTGTCACAGTGAGGGGTGTGTTACAGTGAGGGGTGTGTCACAGTGTGGGGTGTGTCACAGTGAGGGGTGTTTTACAGTGTGGGGTGTGTTACAATGAGGGGTCTGTCACAGTGAGGGGTGTGTTACAGTGAGGGTTGTGTCACAGTGAGGGGTGTGTTACAGTGTGGGGTGTGTCACAGTGAGGGGTGTGTCACAGTGTGGGGTGTGTTACAATGAGGGGTCTGTCACAGTGAGGGGTGTGTTACAGTGAGGGTTGTGTCACAGTGAGGGGTGTGTCACAGTGTGGGGTGTATTACAATGAGGGGACTGTCACAGTGTGGGGTGTGTCACAGTGAGGGGTGTGTTACAGTGAGGGCTGTGTCACAGTGAGGGGTGGGTTACAGCGAGGGGTGTGTTACAGTGTGGGGTGTGTTACAGTGAGGGGTGTGTTACAGTGTGGGGTGTGTCACAGTGAGGGTTGTGTCACAGTGTGGGGTGTGTCACAGTGAGGGGTGTGTCACAGTGAGGGGTGTGTTACAGTGAGGGTTGTGTTACAATGAGGGGTGTGTTACAGTGTGGGGTGTGTCACAGTGTGGGGTGTGTTACAGTGTGGGGTGTGTTACAGTGAGGGGTGTGTTACAGTGAGGGCTGTGTCACAGTGTGGGGTGTGTCACAGTGTGGGGTGTGTTACAGTGAGGGGTGTGTTACAGTGTGGGGTGTGTCACAGTGTGGGGTGTGTTACAGTGAGGGGTGTGTCACAGTGTGGGGTGTGTCACAGTGTGGGCTGTGTTACAGTGTGGGGTGTGTCACAGCGTGGGGTGTGTCACAGTGAGGGGTGAGTTACAGTGAAGGGTGTGTCACAGTGAGGGGTGTGTTACAGTGAGGGGTGTGTTACAGTGAGGGGTGTGTTACAGTGTGGGATGTGTCACAGTGAGGGGTGTGTCACAGTGTGGGGTGTGTCACAGTGAGGGGTGTGTTACAGTGAAGGGTGTGTCACAGTGAGGGGTTTGTTACAGTGTGGGGCGTGTTACAGTGAGGGGTGTGTCACAGTGTGGGGTGTGTCACAGTGAGGGGTGTGTCACAGTGTGGGCTGTGTTACAGTGTGGGGTGTGTCACAGTGTGGGGTGTGTCACAGTGAGGGGTGAGTTACAGTGAAGGGTGTGTCACAGTGAGGGGTGTGTTCCCGTGAGGGGTGTGTTACAGTGAGGGGTGTGTTACAGTGTGGGATGTGTCACAGTGAGGGGTGTGTCACAGTGTGGGGTGTGTCACAGTGAGGGGTGTGTTACAGTGAAGGGTGTGTCACAGTGAGGGGTGTGTTACAGTGTGGGGCGTGTTACAGTGAGGGGTGTGTCACAGTGTGGGGTGTGTCACAGTGAGGGGTGTGTTACAGTGAGGGGTGTGTCACAGTGTGGGGAGTGTCACAGTGTGGGGTGTGTTACAGTGAGGGGTGTGTCACAGTGTGGGGTGTGTCACAGTGTGGGGTGTGTCACAGTGAGGGGTGTGTTACAGTGAGGGGTGTGTCACAGTGAGGGGTGTGTTACAGTGTGGGGCGTGTCACAGTGAGGGGTGTGTTACAGTGAGGGGTGTGTCACAGTGAGGGGTGTGTTACAGTGTGGGGTGTGTTACAGTGAGGGGTGTGTTACAGTGTGGGGTGTGTCACAGTGAGGGTTGTGTCACAGTGTGGGGTGTGTCACAGTGAGGGGTGTGTCACAGTGTGGGGTGTGGTACAGTGAGGGTTGTGTTACAGTTAGGGGTGTGTTACAGTGAGGGGTGTGATACAGTGTGGGGTGTGTTACAGTGTGGGGTGTGTCACAGTGTGGGGTGTGTCACAGTGAGGGGTGTGTTACAGTGAGGGGTGTGTCACAGTGAGGGGTGTGTTACAGTGAGGGGTGTGTCACAGTGAGGGGTGTGTCACAGTGTGAGGTGTGTTACAATGAGGGGACTGTCACAGTGTGGGGTGTGTCACAGTGTGGGGTGTATTACAGTGAGGGCTGTGTCACAGTGTGGGGTGTGTTACAGCGAGGGGTGTGTTACAGTGTGGGGTGTGTTACAGTGAGGGGTGTGTTACAGTGTGGGGTGTGTTACAGTGAGGGTTGTGTTACAGTGTGGGGTGTGTCACATTGTGGGGTGTGTTACAGTGTGGGGTGTGTTACAGTGAGGGGTGTGTCACAGTGAGGGGTGTGTCACAGTGAGGGGTGTGTCACAGTGAGGGGTGTGTTAAAGTGAGGGGTGTGTTACAGTGAGGGTTGTGTTACAGTGAGGGGTGTGTCACAGTGTGAGGTGTGTTACAGTGAGGGTTGTGTTACAGTGTGGAGTGTGTCACAGTGTGGGTTGTGTCACAGTGAGGGGTGTGTTACACTGTGGGGTGTGTTACAGTGAGGGGTGTGATACAGTGTGGGGTGTGTTACAGTGTGGGGTGTGTCACAGTGTGGGGTGTGTCACAGTGAGGGGTGTGTTACAGTGAGGGGTGTGTCACAGTGTGGGGTGTGTCACAGTGTGGGGTGTGTCACAGTGAGGGGTGTGTTACAGTGAGGGGTGTGTCACAGTGAGGGGTGTGTTACAGTGTGGGGCGTGTTACAGTGAGGTGTGTGTCACAGTGTGGGGTGTGTCACAGTGAGGGGTGTGTTACAGTGAGGGGTGTGTCACAGTGTGAGGTGTGTCACAGTGAGGGGTGTGTTACAGTGAGGGGTGTGTCACAGTGTGGGGTGTGTCACAGTGAGGGGTGTGTCACAGTGTGGGGTGTGTTACAATGAGGGGTCTGTCACATTGAGGGGTGTGTTACAGTGAGGGTTGTGTTACAGTGTGGGGTGTGTCACAGTGTGGGGTGTGTTACAATGAGGGGACTGTCACAGTGTGGGGTGTGTCACAGTGAGGGGTGTGTTACAGTGAGGGCTGTGTCACAGTGAGGGGTGGGTTACAGCGAGGGGTGTGTTACAGTGTGGGGTGTGTTATAGTGAGGGGTGTGTTACAGTGTGGGGTGTGTTACAGTGAGGGCTGTGTCACAGTGTGGTGTGTGTCACAGTGAGGGGTGTGTCACAGTGTGGGGTGTGTTACAGTGTGGGGTGTGTCACAGTGAGGGGTGTGTCACAGTGAGGGGTGTGTCACAGTGTGGGGTGTGTTACAGTGTGGGGTGTGTCACAGTGAGGGGTGTGTTACAGTGTGGGGTGTGTTACAGTGAGGGCTGTGTCACAGTGTGGTGTGTGTCACAGTGAGGGGTGTGTCACAGTGTGGGGTGTGTTACAGTGTGGGGTGTGTCACAGTGAGGGGTGTGTTACAGTGAGGGGTGTGTTACAGTGTGGGGTGTGTTACAGTGAGGGCTGTGTCACAGTGTGGGGTGTGTCACAGTGAGGGGTGTGTTACAATGAGGGGTCTGTCACAGTGAGGGGTGTGTTACAGTGAGGGTTGTGTTAGAGTGAGGGGTGTGTTACCGTGTGGGGTGTGTCACAGTGAGGGGTGTGTTACAGTGTGGGGTGTGTCACAGTGAGGGTTGTGTTAAAGTAATGGGTGTGTCACAGTGTGGGGTGTGTTACAGTGAGGGTTGTGTTAGAGTGAGGGGTGTGTTACAGTGAGCGGTGTGTCACAGTGAGGGGTGTGTCACAGTGAGGGGTGTGTTACTGTAAGTGGTGTGTTACAGTGTGGGGTGTGTCACAGTGAGGGGTGTGTTACCGCGAGGGGTGTGTTACAGTGAGGGGTGTGTTACAGTGAGGGTTGTGTTAGAGTGAGGGGTGTGTTACAGTGAGGGGTGTGTTACTGTAAGTGGTGTGTTACAGTGTGGGGTGTGTCACAGTGAGGGGTGTGTTACCGCGAGGGGTGTGTTACAGTGTGGGGTGTGTCACAGTGAGGGGTGTGTTAAAGTGAGGGGTGTGTTACAGTGAAGGGTGTGTTACCGCGAGGGGTGTGTTACAGTGAGGGGTGTGTTACAGTGAGGGGTGTGTTACAGTGTGGGGTGTGTTACAGTGTGGGAAGTGTCACAGTGTGGGGTGTGTTACAGTGAGGGGTGTGTTACAGTGTGGGGTGTGTTACAGTGAAGGGTGTGTCACAGTGAGGGGTGTGTTACAGTGAAGGGTGTGTCACAGTGTGGGAAGTGTCACAGTGTGGGGTGTGTCACAGTGTGGGGTGTGTTACAGTGAGGGGTGTGTTACAGTGAGGTGTGTGTTACAGTGTGCGGTGTGTCACAGTGAGGGGTGTGTTCCTGTGAAGGGTGTGTTACAGTGAGGGGTGTGTTACAGTGTGGGATGTGTCACAGTGAGGGGTGTGTCACAGTGTGGGGTGTGTTACAGTGTGGGGTGTGTTACAGTGAGGGGTGTGTTACAGTGAGGGGTGTGTTACAGTGTGGGATGTGTCACAGTGTGGGGTGTGTTACAGTGAGGGGTGTGTCACAGTGTGGGGTGTGTTACAGTGAGGGGTGAGTTACAGTGAAGGGTGTGTCACAGTGAGGGGTGTGTCACAGTGAGGGGTGTGTCACAGTGAGGGGTGTGTCACAGTGTGAGGTGTGTTACAATGAGGGGACTGTCACAGTGTGGGGTGTGTCACAGTGTGGGGTGTATTACAGTGAGGGCTGTGTCACAGTGAGGGGTGTGTCACAGTGAGGGTTGTGTCACAGTGTGGGGTGTGTCACAGTGAGGGGTGTGTCACAGTGTGGGGCGTGTTACAGTGAGGGTTGTGTTACAGTGAGGGGTGTGTTACAGTGTGGGGTGTGTCACAGTGAGGGGTGTGTCACAGTGTGAGGTGTGTTACAATGAGGGGACTGTCACAGTGTGGGGTGTGTCACAGTGTGGGGTGTATTACAGTGAGGGGTGTGTCACAGTGTGAGGTGTGTTACAATGAGGGGACTGTCACAGTGTGGGGTGTGTCACAGTGTGGGGTGTAATACAGTGAGGGCTGTGTCACAGTGAGGGGTGGGTTACAGCGAGGGGTGTGTTACAGTGTGGGGTGTGTTACAGTGAGGGGTGTGATACAGTGTGGGGTGTGTTACAGTGAGGGTTGTGTCACAGTGTGGAGTGTGTCACAGTGAGGGGTGTGTCACAGTGAGGGGTGTGTCACAGTGAGGGGTGTGTTGAAGTGAGGGGTGTGTTAAAGTGAGGGGTGTGTTACAGTGAGGGTTGTGTTACAGTGAGGGTTGTGTTACACTGTGGGGTGTGTTACAGTGAGGGGTGTGATACAGTGTGGGGTGTGTTACAGTGTGGGGTGTGTCACAGTGTGGGGTGTGTCACAGTGAGGGGTGTGTTACACTGTGGGGTGTGTTACAGTGAGGGGTGTGATACAGTGTGGGGTGTGTTACAGTGTGGGGTGTGTCACAGTGTGGGGTGTGTCACAGTGAGGGGTGTGTTACAGTGTGGGGTGTGTCACAGTGAGGGGTGTGTCACAGTGTGGGGTGTATTACAGTGAGGGGTGTGTTACAGTGAGGGTTGTGTCACAGTGAGGGGTGTGTCACAGTGAGGGGTGTGTTTCAGTGTGGGGTGTGTCACAGTGTGGGGTGTGTTACAGTGTGGGGTGTGTCACAGTGTGGGGTGTATTACAGTGAGGGGTGTGTTACAGTGTGGGGTGTGTCACAGTGAGGGGTGTGTTACAGTGTGGGGTGTGTCACAGTGTGGGGTGTGTCACAGTGAGGGGTGTGTTAAAGTGAGGGGTGTGTTACAGTGAGGGGTGTGTTACAGTGAGGGCTGTGGCACAGTGAGGGGTGTGTCACAGTGTGGGGTGTGTTACAGTGAGGGGTGTGTCACAGGGTGGGGTGTGTTACAGTGAGGGGTGTGTTACAGTGAGGGGTGTGTTACAGTGAGGGGTGTGTCACAGGGTGGGGTGTGTTACAGTGAGGGGTGTGTTTCAGTGTGGGGTGTGTTACAGTGTGGGGTGTGTTACAGTGAGGGGTGTGTTGCAGTGAGGGCTGTGTCACAGTGTGGGGTGTGTTACAGTGAGGGGTGTGTTACAGTGTGGGGTGTGTCACAGTGTGGGGTGTGTTACAGTGTGGGGTGTGTCACAGTGTGGGGTGTGTTACAGTGAGGGGTGTGTTACAGTGTGGGGTGTGTCACAGTGTGGGGTGTGTTACAGTGAGGGGTGTGTTACAGTGTGGGGTGTGTCACAGTGTGGGGTGTGTTACAGTGAGGGGTGTGTCACAGTGTGGGCTGTGTTACAGTGTGGGGTGTGTTACAGTGTGGAGTGTGTTACAGTGGGGGTGTGTTCCAGTATGGGGTGTGTCACAGTGTGGGGTGTATTACAGTGAGGGGTGTGTTACAGTGTGGGGTGTGTCACAGTGTGGGGTGTGTTACAGTGTGGGGTGTGTTACAGTGTGGGGTGTGTCACAGTGTGGGGTGTATTACAGTGAGGGGTGTGTTACAGTGTGGGGTGTGTCACAGTGTGGGGTGTGTCACAGTGTGGGGTGTGTCACAGTGAGGGGTGTGTTACAGTGTGGGGTGTGTTACAGTGTGGGGTGTGTCACAGTGTGGGGTGTATTACAGTGAGGGGTGTGTTACAGTGTGGGGTGTGTTACAGTGTGGGGTGTGTTACAGTGAGGGGTGTGTCACAGTGTGGGGTGTGTCACAGTGAGGGGTGTGTCACTGTGTGGGGTGTGTTACAGTGAGGGGTGTGTCACAGTGTGGGGTGTGTCACAGTGTAGGGTGTGTTACAGTGTGGGGTGTGTTACAGTGGGGGGGTGTTCCAGTGTGGGCTGTGTCACAGTGAGGGCTGTGTCACAGTGTGGGGTGTGTCACAGTGTGGGGTGTGTTACAGTGAGGGATGTGTTACAGTGTGGGGTGTGTCACAGTGTGGGGTGTGTCACAGTGAGGGGTGTGTCACAGTGTGGGGTGTGTCACAGTGAGGTCTGTGTCACAGTGTGGGGTGTGTCACAGTGAGGGGTGTGTTACAGTGAGGGGTGTGTTACAGTGTGGGGTGTGTCACAGTGTGGGGTGTGTTACAGTGTGGGGTGTGTTACAGTGAGGGGTGTGTTACAGTGAGGGGTGTGTCACAGTGTGGGGTGTGTCACAGTGTGGGGTGTGTCACAGTGTGGGGTGTGTTACAGTGTGGGGTGTGTTACATTGTGGAGTGTGTTACAGTGGGGGTGTGTTCCAGTGTGGGGTGTGTCATAGTGTGGGGTGTGTTACAGTGTGGGGTGTGTTACAGTGTGGGGTGTGTTACAGTGAGGGGTGTGTCACAGTGAGGGGTGTGTTAAAGTGAGGGGTGTGTTTCAGTGAGGGGTGTGTTACAGTGAGGGGTGTGTCACAGTGAGGGGTGTGTTACAGTGAGGGGTGTGTCACAGTGAGGGGTGTGTTACAGTGAGGGGTGTGTCACAGGGTGGGGTGTGTTACAGTGAGGGGTGTGTTACAGTGTGGGGTGTGTTACAGTGAGGGCTGTGTCACAGTGTGGGGTGTGTTACAGTGAGGGGTGTGTCACAGTGTGGGGTGTGTCACAGTGTGGGGTGTGTTACAGTGGGGGTGTGTTCCAGTGTGGGGTGTGTCACAGTGAGGGCTGTGTCACAGTGTGGGGTGTGTCACAGTGTGGGGTGTGTTACAGTGAGGGATGTGTTACAGTGTGGGGTGTGTCACAGTGTGGGGTGTGTCACAGTGAGGGGTGTGTCACAGTGTGGGGTGTGTCACAGTGAGGGCTGTGTCACAGTGTGGGGTGTGTCACAGTGAGGGGTGTGTTACAGTGAGGGGTGTGTTACAGTGTGGGGTGTGTCACAGTGTGGGGTGTGTTACAGTGAGGGGTGTGTCACAGTGTGGGGTGTGTCACAGTGTGGGGTGTGTTACAGTGTGGGGTGTGTCACATTGTGGAGTGTGTTACAGTGGGGGTGTGTTCCAGTGTGGGGTGTGTCACAGTGTGGGGTGTGTTACAGTGTGTGGTGTGTTACAGTGTGGGGTGTGTTACAGTGAGGGGTGTGTCACAGTGAGGGGTGTGTTAAAGTGAGGGGTGTGTTTCAGTGAGGGGTGTGTTACAGTGAGGGGTGTGTCACAGTGAGGGGTGTGTTACAGTGAGGGGTGTGTCACAGTGAGGGGTGTGTTACAGTGAGGGGTGTGTCACAGTGAGGGGTGTGTTACAGTGAGGGGTGTGTCACAGGGTGGGGTGTGTTACAGTGAGGGGTGTGTTACAGTGTGGGGTGTGTTACAGTGAGGGGTGTGTCACAGTGAGGGGTGTGTTAAAGTGAGGGGTGTGTTACAGTGTGGGGTGTGTTACAGTGTGGGGTGTGTTACAGTGAGGGGTGTGTTACAGTGTGGGGTGTGTTACAGTGAGGGCTGTGTCACAGTGTGGGGTGTGTTACAGTGTGGGGTGTGTCACAGTGAGGGGTGTGTTACAGTGAGGGGTGTGTTACAGTGTGGGGTGTGTTACAGTGAGGGGTGTGTTACAGTGTGGGGTGTGTCACAGTGTGGGGTGTGTTGAAGTGATGGGTGTGTTAAAGTGAGGGGTGTGTTACAGTCTGGGGTGTGTTAAAGTGAGGGGTGTGTTACAGTGTAGGGTGTGTCACAGTGAGTGGTGTGTCACAGTGTGGGGTGTGTCACAGTGAGGGGTGTGTTACAGTGAGGGGTGTGTTACAGTGTGGGGTGTGTCACAGTGAAGGGTGTGTCACAGTGTGGGGTGTGTCACAGTGAGGGGTGTGTTGAAGTGAGGGGTGTGTTAAAGTGAGGGGTGTGTTACAGTGTGGGGTGTGTCACAGTGAAGGGTGTGTCACAGTGAGGGGTGTGTCACCGTGTCGGGTGTGTCACAGTGTGGGGTGTGTTAAAGTGAGGGGTGTGTTACAGTGTGGGTTGTGTCACAGTGAAGGGTGTGTCACAGTGTGGGGTGTGTGACAGTGAGGGGCGTGTCACAGTGAGGGGTGTGTCACAGTGTGGGGTGTGTCACAGTGAAGGGTGTGTCACAGTGTGGGGTGTGTTACAGCGAGGGGTGTGTTCCAGTGAGGGGTGTGTTACAGTGAGGGGTGTGTTACAGTGTGGGGTGTGTTACAGTGAGGGGTGTGTTACAGTGTGGGGTGTGTTACAGTGAGTGGTGTGTCACAGTGAGGGGTGTGTTAAAGTGAGGGGTGTGTTACAGTGTGGGGTGTGTTACAGTGAGTGGTGTGTCACAGTGAGGGGTGTGTGCGGTGAGGGGTTGTGGGTGTGGGGTGAAGGGTGTAGGGTGTGTTACAGTGAGGGGTGTGAGGTGAGGGTTGAGGAGTGTGGGGTGAGGGTTGAGGGGTGTACATTGAGGGATGAGAGGTTAGGGTGTAAGGTGTGGGGTGAGGGGTGTGGGGTGTGTTGAAGTGAGTGGTGTGTTAAAGTGAGGGGTGTGTTACAGTGTGGGGTGTGTTAAAGTGAGGGGTGTGTTACAGTGTGGGGTGTGTCACAGTGAGTGGTGTGTCACAGTGTGGGGTGTGTCACAGTGTGGGGTGTGTCACAGTGAGGGGTGTGTTACAGTGAGGGGTGTGTTACAGTGTGGGGTGTGTCACAGTGAAGGGTGTGTCACAGCGTGGGGTGTGTCACAGTGAGGGGTGTGTTACAGTGAGGGGTGTGTTAAAGTGAGGGGTGTGTTACAGTGTGGGGTGTGTTACAGTGAGTGGTGTGTCACAGTGAGGGGTGTGTGCGGTGAGGGGTTGTGGGTGTGGGGTGAAGGGCGTAGCGTGTGTTACAGTGAGGGGTGTGAGGTGAGGGTTGAGGAGTGTGGGGTGAGGGTTGAGGGGTGTACATTGAGGGATGAGAGGTTAGGGTGTAAGGTGTGGGGTGAGGGGTGTGGGGTGTGTTACAGTGAGGGGTGTGGTTGAGGGATGTGAGGTGAGGGTTGAGGGGTGTGGGGTGAGAGTTGAGGGGTGTACGTTGAGGGATGAGAGGTTAGGGTGTAAGGTGTGGGGTGAGGGTGTGGGGTGTGTTACAGTGAGGGTGAGGGGTGAGGGGTGTGGGGTGTGTTACAGTGAGGGTGAGGTGTGTGCGGTGAGGGGTTTTGGGTGTGGGGTGATGGGTGTGGGGTGAAGCATGAGGGGTTTGGGGTGTGGGCTGAGGGATAAGAGGTGTGGGATATGGGGTGAAGGGTGAGATGTGTGGTATGTTGGATGTGTTACAGTGAGGGGTGTGGGGTGTAAGTTGAGGGGTGTGTGGGGTGATGGATGAGGGGTGTGGTGAGGGGTGTGGGTGTGTTACAATGAGGGGTGTGTGGTGTGGGGTGTGTTACAGTGAGGGGTGTTGGGTGAGGGGTGTGGGGTGGGGTGTGAGGGGAGAGGGGTGGGGTGAGTGGTGTGGGGTGTGTTACAGTGAGGGGTGTGGTGTGAGGGATGTGAGGTGAGGGTTGAGGGGTATGGGGTGAGGGTTGAGGGGTGTACGTTGAGGGATGAGAGGTTAGGGTGTAAGGTGTGGGGTGAGGGTGTGGGGTGTGTTACAGTGAGGGTGAGGGGTGAGGGGTGTGGGGTGTGTTACAGTGAGGGTGAGGTGTGTGCGGTGAGGGGTTTTGGGTGTGGGGTGATGGGTGTGGGGTGAAGCATGAGGGGTTTGGGGTGTGGGCTGAGGGATAAGAGGTGTGGGATATGGGGTGAAGGGTGAGATGTGTGGTATGTTGGGTGTGTTACAGTGAGGGGTGTGGGGTGTAAGTTGAGGGGTGTGTGGGGTGATGGGTGAGGGGTGTGGTGAGGGGTGTGGGTGTGTTACAATGAGGGGTGTGTGGTGTGGGGTGTGTTACAGTGAGGGGTGTTGGGTGAGGGGTGTGGGGTGGGGTGTGAGGGGAGAGGGGTGGGGTGAGTGGTGTGGGGTGTGTTACAGTGAGGGGTGTGGTGTGAGGGATGTGAGGTGAGGGTTGAGGGGTATGGGGTGAGGGTTGAGGGGTGTACGTTGAGGGATGAGAGGTTAGGGTGTAAGGTGTGGGGTGAGGGTGTGGGGTGTGTTACAGTGAGGGTGAGGGGTGAGGGGTGTGGGGTGTGTTACAGTGAGGGTGAGGTGTGTGCGGTGAGGGGTTTTGGGTGTGGGGTGATGGGTGTGGGGTGAAGCATGAGGGGTTTGGGGTGTGGGCTGAGGGATAAGAGGTGTGGGATATGGGGTGAAGGGTGAGATGTGTGGTATGTTGGGTGTGTTACAGTGAGGGGTGTGGGGTGTAAGTTGAGGGGTGTGTGGGGTGATGGGTGAGGGGTGTGGTGAGGGGTGTGGGTGTGTTACAATGAGGGGTGTGTGGTGTGGGGTGTGTTACAGTGAGGGGTGTTGGGTGAGGGGTGTGGGGTGGGGTGTGAGGGGAGAGGGGTGGGGTGAGTGGTGTGGGGTGTGTCACAGTGAGGGGTGTGAGGTGAGGAGTGAGGGGTGTGTTACAGTGAGGAGTGAGGGGTGTGTTACAGTGAGGGGTGAGGGGTGAAGGGTGTGGGGTGTGTTACAGTGAGGGGTGTGGAATGTGTTACAGGGAGGGGTGAGGGGTGTGGGGTGTGTTACAGTGAGGGGTGTGTTGCAGTGAGGGGTGTAGGGTGTAGGTTGTAGTGTGAGTATTGTGTGGGGTGTGTTACAGTGAGGGGTGAGGGGTGTGTTACAGTGAGGGGTGAGGGGTGTGTTACAGTGTGGGGTGAGGAGTGTGGGGTGAGGGGTGAGGGGTGTTTTACAGTGAGGGGTGAGGGGTGTTTTACAGTGAGGTGTGTGGGGTGAGGGGTGAGGGGTGTTTTACAATGAGGTGTGTGGGGTGAGAGGTGAGGGGTGTTTTACAGTGAGGTGTGTGGGGTTTTTTACAGTGAGGGGTGAGGGGTGAGAGGTGTGTTACAGTCAGGGGTGAGCGGTGTTTTACAGTGAGGGGTGAGGGTTGTGGGGTGTGGGGTGAGGGGAGTGTTACAGTGAGGGGTGAGGGGTGAGGGGTGTGGGTTGTTTTACAGTGAGGGATAAGGGGTGAGAGGTGTGTTACAGTCAGGGGTGTGGGGTGTGGGGTGAGTTACAGTGAGGGGTGTGGGGTGAGGGGTGAGGGGTGTGTTACAGTGAAGGGTGTGGGGTTTTTTACAGTGAGGGGTGAGAGGTGTGTTACAGTCAGGGGTGTGGGGTGTGGGGTGAGTTACAGTGAGGGGTGTGGGGTGAGGGGTGAGGGGTGTGGGGTGTATTACAGTGAGGGGTGTGGGGTGAGGGGTGTGGGGTGTTTTACAGTCAGGGGTGTGGGGTGTGGGGTGTGTTACAGTGAGGGGTGTGGGGTGACGGGTGTGGGGTGTTTTACAGTGAGGGGTGTGGAGTGAGGGGTGTGGGTTGTTTTACAGTGAGGGGTGAGGGGTGAGGGGTGTTTTACAGTGAGGGGTGTGGGGTGAGGGGTGTTTTACAGTGAGGAGTGTGGAGTGAGGGGTGTGGGTTGTTTTACAGTGAGGGGTTTGGGGTGAGGGGTGTTTTGGGGTGAGGGGTGTGTTACAATGAAGGGTGTGGGGTGAGTGGTGAGGGATGTTTTACAGTGAGGAGTGTGGGGTGTGTTACAGTGAGGGGTGTGGGGTGAGGGTTATGGGGTGTTTTACAGTGAGGGGTGTGGGGTGAGGGGTGTTTTACAGTGAGGGGTGTGAGGTGAGGGTTATGGGGTGTTTTACAGTGAGGGGTGTGGGGTGAGGGTTATGGGGTGTTTTACAGAGAGGGGTGTGGGGTGAGGGGTGTGGGGTGTGTTACAGTGAGGGGTGTGGGGTGTGTTACAGTGTGGGGTGTGGGGTGAGGGGTGTGGGGTGGGGTGTGAGGGGAGAGGGGTGGGGTGAGTGGTGTGGGGTGTGTTACAGTGAAGGCTGTGAGGTGAGGAGTGAGGGGTGTGTTACAGTGAGGAGTGAGGGGTGTGTTACAGTGAGGGGTGAGGGGTGAAGGGTGTGGGGTGTGTTACAGTGAGGGGTGTGGAATGTGTTACAGGGAGGGGTGAGGGGTGTGGGGTGTGTTACAGTGAGGGGTGTGTTGCAGTGAGGGGTGTAGGGTGTAGGTTGTAGGGTGAGTATTGTGTGGGGTGTGTTACAGTGAGGGGTGAGGGGTGTGTTACAGTGAGGGGTGAGGGGTGTGTTACGGTGAGGGGTGAGGGGTGTGTTACAGTGTGGGGTGAGGAGTGTGGGGTGAGGGGTGAGGGGTGTTTTACAGTGAGGGGTGAGGGGTGAGGGGTGTTTTACAGTGAGGGGTGAGGGGTGTTTTACAGTGAGGTGTGTGGGGTGAGGGGTGAGGGGTGTTTTACAGTGAGGGGTGAGGGGTGAGGGGTGTGTTACAGTGAGGGGTGTGGGGTGAGGGGTGAGGGGTGTTTTACAGTGAGGTGTGTGGGGTGAGAGGTGAGGGGTGTTTTACAGTGAGGGGTGAGGGGTGAGGGGTGTGTTACAGTGAGGGGTGTGGGGTGAGGGGTGAGGGGTTTTTTACAGTGAGGTGTGTGGGGTGAGAGGTGAGGGGTGTGGGGTGAGGGGGTGTGGGGTTTTTTACAGTGAGGGGTGAGGGGTGAGAGGTGTGTTACAGTCAGGGGTGAGCGGTGTTTTACAGTGAGGGGTGAGGGTTGTGGGGTGTGGGGTGAGGGGAGTGTTACAGTGAGGGGTGTGGGGTGAGGGGTGTGGGTTGTTTTACAGTGAGGGATAAGGGGTGAGAGGTGTGTTACAGTCAGGGGTGTGGGGTGTGGGGTGAGTTACAGTGAGGGGTGTGGGGTGAGGGGTGAGGGGTGTGTTACAGTGAAGGGTGTGGGGTTTTTTACAGTGAGGGGTGAGGGGTGAGAGGTGTGTTACAGTCAGGGGTGTGGGGTGTGGGGTGAGTTACAGTGAGGGGTGTGGGGTGAGGGGTGAGGGGTGTGGGGTGTATTACAGTGAGGGGTGTGGGGTGAGGGGTGTGGGGTGTTTTACAGTCAGGGGTGTGGGGTGTGGGGTGTGTTACAGTAAGGGGTGTGGGGTGATGGGTGTGGGGTGTTTTACAGTGAGGGGTGTGGAGTGAGGGGTGTGGGTTGTTTTACAGTGAGGGGTGAGGGGTGAGGGGTGTTTTACAGTGAGGGGTGTGGGGTGAGGGGTGTTTTACAGTGAGGAGTGTGGAGTGAGGGGTGTGGGTTGTTTTACAGTGAGGGGTTTGGGGTGAGGGGTGTTTTGGGGTGAGGGGTGTGTTACAATGAAGGGTGTGGGGTGAGTGGTGAGGGATGTTTTACAGTGAGGAGTGTGGGGTGTGTTACAGTGAGGGGTGTGGGGTGAGGGTTATGGGGTGTTTTACAGTGAGGGGTGTGGGGTGAGGGGTGTTTTACAGTGAGGGGTGTGAGGTGAGGGGTGTGGGGTGTTTTACAGTGAGGAGTGTGGGGTGTGTTACAGTGAGGGGTGTGGGGTGAGGGTTATGGGGTGTTTTACAGTGAGGGGTGAGGGGTGAGGGTTATGGGGTGTTTTACAATGAGGGGTGTGGGGTGAGGGGTGTGGGGTGTTTTACAGTGAGGGGTGTGGGGTGAGGGTTATGGGGTGTTTTACAGTGAGGGGTGTGGGGTGAGGGGTGTGGGGTGTGTTACAGTGAGGCGTCTGGGGTGAGGGTTATGGGGTGTTTTACAGTGAGGGGTGAGGGGTGAGGGTTATGGGGTGTTTTACAGTGAGGGGTGAGGGTTATGGGGTGTTTTACAATGAGGGATGTGGGGTGAGGGGTGTGGGGTGTTTTACAATGAGGGGTGTGGGGTGAGGGGTGTGGGGTGTGTTACAGTGAGGGGTGTGGGGTGTGGGGTGAGGGTTATGGGGTGTTTTACAGTGAGGGGTGTGGGGTGAGGGGTGTGGGGTGTGTTACAGTGAGGGGTGTGGGGTGTGTTACAGTGAGGGGTGTGGGGTGAGGGTTATGGGGTGTTTTACAGTGAGGGGTGAGGGGTGAGGGTTATGGGGTGTTTTACAGTGTGGGGTGAGGGGTGTGGGGTGTTTTACAGTGAGGGGTGTGGGGTGAGGGGTGTGGGGTGTGGGGTGAGGGGTGTGGGGTGTTTTACAGTGAGGGGTGTGGGGTGAGGGGTGTGGGGTGTGGGGTGAGGGGTGTGGGGTGTTTTACAGTGAGGGGTGTGGGGTGAGGGGTGTGGGGTGTGTTACAGTGAGGGGTTTGGGGTGAGGGGTGTTTTACAGTGAGGGGTGAGGGGTGTGTTACAGTGAAGGGTGTGGGGTATTTTACAGTGAGGGGTTTGGGGTGAGGGGTGTTTTACAGTGAGGAGTGTGGGGTGTGTTAGGGGGGTGTGGGGTGAGGGGTGAGGGGTGTGGGGTGAGGGATGGGGTGTTTTAAGGTGAGGGGTGAGGGGTGTGTTACAGTGAGGAGTATAGGGTGTGTTACAGTGAGGGGTGTGGGGTGAGCGGTGTGTTACAGTGAGGGGTGTGAGGTGAGGGATGGGGTGTTTTATAGTGAGGGGTGAGGGGTGTGTTACAGTGAGGAGTGTGGGGTGTGTTACAGTGAGGGGTGTGGGGTGTGTTACAGTAAGGGGTGTGGGGTGAGGGGTGTGTTACAGTGAGGGGTGTGGGGTGAGGGGTGTGTTACAGTGAGGGGTGTGGGGTGAGGGATGGGGGTGTTTTACAGTGAGGGGTGAGGGGTGTTTTACAGTGAGGGGTGTGAGGTGAGGGGTGTTTTACAGTGAGGGGTGTGGGGTGAGGGGTGTGGAGTTTGTTACAGTGAGGGGTGTGTTACACTGTGGTGTGAGGGGTGTGGGGTTAGGGTTGTGGGGTCTGGCTGAGGGGCTTGGGGTGTGTGGTGAGGGATGGGGGTGGGCTGAGGGATGGGAGGTGTAGGTGTGGGGTGAGGTTTGAGGGTTGAGTGGTGTACATTAATGGATGAGAGGTTAGGGTGTAGGGTGAGGGATGTGGGGTGTGTTTCAGTGAGGGGTGTGGTGTGAGGGGTGTGAGGTGAGGGTTCAGGGGTGTGGGGTGAGGGTTGAGGGGTGTACGTTGAGGGATTAGAGGTTAGGGTGTAAGGTGTGGGGTGAGGGTGTGGGGTGTGTTACAGTGAGGGTGAGAGGTGAGGGATGTGGGGTGTGTTACAGTGAGGGTGAGGTGTGTGCGGTGAGGGGTTTTGGGTGTGGGGTGATGGGTGTGGGGTGAAGCATGAGGGGTTTGGGGTGTGGGCTGAGGGATAAGAGGTGTGGGATATGGGGTGGAGGGTGAGATGTGTGGTATGTTGGGTGTGTTACAGTGAGGGGTGTGGTGTGAGGGACGTGGGATGTGTTACAGTGAGGGGTGTGGTGTGAGGGGTGTGAGGTGAGGGTTGAGGGGTGTGGGGTGAGGGTTGAGGGGTGTACATTGAGGGATGAGAGGTTAGGGTGTAAGGTGTGGGGTGAGGGTGTGGTGTGTGTTACAGTGAGGGTGAGGGGTGAGGGGTGTGGGGTGTGTTACAGTGAGGGGTGAGGGGTGTGGGGTGAGGTGTGTAGGTTGTGTTACAGTGAGGGTGAGGTGTGTGCGGTGAAGGGTTTTGTGTGCGGGGTGAGGGGTATGGGGTAAAGGGTGAGATGTGTGGTGTGTTGGGTGTGTTACAGTGAGGGGGTGTGAGGTGCAGGGTGAGGGGTGTAAGTTGAGGGGTGTGTGGGGTGAGCGATGTAGTGTGTGGGGTGAGAGGTTTGGGGTGGGGTGATGAGTGAGGGGTGGGGTGAGGGGTGTGGAGTTGGGGTGAGTGGTGTGGGGTGAGGGGTGTGGGGTGAGGGGTGTTGGGTGTTACAGTGAGGGGTGTTGGGTGAGGGGTGTGGGATGAGGGGTGAGAGGTGTGGGGTGAGGGGTGTGGGATGAGCGGTGTGGGTTGTGGGGGTGAGGGTGAGTGTATGGGGTGTGGGGTGATGTGTGTGAGGTAAGGGGTGTGTGGTGAGCGATGTGGGGTGTGTTACAGTGAGGGTGAGGGGTGAGCGATGTGGGGTGAGGGGTATGGGGTGAGGGGTATGGGGTGAGGGGTGTGGGGTGTGTTACAGTGAGGGTGTTGGGTGAGGGGTGTGGGATGTGTGGGATGAGGGGTGCGGGGTGAGGGGTGTGTGGTGTGGGGTATGAGATGAGAGGTGAGCGGTGTGGGGTGTGGGATGGGAGGTGTGGGGTGAGGTGTCTGGGGTGTGGGATGAGGGGTGTAGGGTGTGGAGTGTGGGATGAGGGGTGTGGGGTGTGGGATGAGGGGTGTGGGGTGTGGGATGAGGGGTGTGGGGTGTGGGGTGAGGGGTATGGGGTGTGGGATGAGGGGTATGGAGTTTGGGATAAGGGGTATGGAGTGTGGGATGAGGGGTGTTGGGTGAGGGGTGAGGGGAATGGAGTGTGGGATGAGGAGTGTAGTGTGTGGGGTGTGGGGTGAGGGGTGTGCGGTGTGGGGTGAGGGGTGAAGGGTGTGGAGTGTGGGTGTGGGTTGTGGAGTTTGTTACAGTGAGGGCTGTGTTACACTGTGGTGTGAGGGGTGTGGGGTTAGGGTTGTGGGATCCGGCTGAGGGGCTTGGGGTGTGTGGTGAGGGATGCGGGGTGGGCTGAGGGATGGGAGGTGTAGGTGTGGGGTGAGGTGTGTAGATTGTGTTACAGTGAGGGTGAGGTGTGTGCGGTGAAGGGTTTTGGGTGTGGGGTGATGGGTGTGGGGTGAAGGGTGAGATGTGTGGTGTGTTGGGTGTGTTACAGTGAGGGTGAGGTGTGTGCGGTGAGGGGTTTTGGGTGTGGGGTGATGGGTGTGGGGTGAAGCATGAGGGGTTTGGGGTGTGGGCTGAGGGATAAGAGGTGTGGGATATGGGGTGGAGGGTGAGATGTGTGGTATGTTGTGTTACAGTGAGGGGTGTGGGGTGAGGGACGTGGGGTGTGTTACAGTGAGGGGTGTGGTGTGAGGGGTGTGAGGTGTGGGATGAGGGGTGTGGGGTGTGGAAGGTGGGGTGTAGGTTGAGGGGTGTGGAGTGTGGGGTGTGGAGTGTGGGGTGTGGGGTGAGGGGTGTGGAGTGTGGAGTGTGGGGTGAGGGGTGTGGAGTGTGGGGTGAGGGGTGTGGAGTATGGGGTGTGGAGTATGGGGTGTGGAGTGTGGAGTGTGGGGTGTGGGGTGAGGGGTGTGGAGTGAGGTGTGAGGTGTGTGGAGTGTGGGGTGAGGGGTGAGGGGTGTGGAGTGTGGGATGAGGGGTGTGGGATGTGGGACGAGGGGTGTGTGGGGTGGGGTGAGGGGTGTGGAGTGTGGGATGAGGGGTGTGGGGTGAGGGGTATGGAGTGTGGGATGAGGGGCAGATGTGTGGGGTGAGTGGTGTGGGGTGTGGGATGAGGGGTGTGGGGTGTGGGATGAGGGGTGTGGGATGTGGGATGTGGGCTGAGGGATGAGGGGTGTGGGGTGAGGGTTGTGGGGTGTGGGGCGTGGGATGAAGGGCGTGGGGTGAGGGGTGAGAGGTGTGGGATGTGGGATGGAGGGTGTGGGGTGAGGGGTGAGGGGTATGTGGTGTGGGGTGAGGGGTGTGGGGTGTGGGGTGAGGGGTGAGGGGTGAAGGGTGTGGAGTGTGGGATGAGGGGTCAGATGTGTGGGGTGTGGGGTGAGGGGTGTGGGGTGTGGGATGAGGAGTGTAGTGAGTGGGGTGTGGGGTGTGGGGTGAGGGGTGAGGGTTGTGGGGTCTGGGATGAGGGGTGTGGGGTGTGGGATGAGAGGTGAGGGGTGTGGAGTGTGGGATGAGGGGTCAGATGTGTGGGGTGAGGGGTGAGGGGTGTGGGGTGAGGGATGAGGGGTGTGGGATGAAGGGTGTGGGGTGAGGGGTGAGAGGTGTGGGATGTGGGATGGAGGATGTGGGGTGAGGGGTGAGGGGTATGTGGTGTGCGGTGAGAGGTGTGGGGTGAGGGGTGAAGGGTGTGGAGTGTGGAATGAGGGGTCAGAAGTGTGAGGTGAGGGATGTAGGGTGTGGGGTGAGGGGTGTGGGGTGAGGGGCGTGGAGTGTGGGATGAGGGGTGTGGGGTGAGGGATGTGGAGTGAGGGATGAGGGGTGTGGGATGAGGGTTGTGGAGTGTGGGATGAGGGGTGTGGGGTGAGGGATATGGAGTGTGGGATGAGGGGCAGATGTGTGGGGTGAGGGGTGTGGGGTGTGGGATGAGGGGTGTGGGTGAGGGTTGTGGGGTGTGGGATGAGGGGTGTGGGCTGTGAAGTGAGGGGTGAGGGGTGTGGGATGAGGGGTGTGGAGTGTGGGATGAGGGGTGTGGGGTTCGGGGTTTGGGATGTGGGGTGTGGGATGTGGGCTGTGGGGTGAGGGGTGTGGAGTGTGGGATGAAGCGGAGATGTGTGGGGTGAGGGGTGTGGGGTGAGGGGTGTGGGGTGTGGGAGGTGGGGTGAGGGGTGTGGAGTATGGGGTGTGGAGTGTGGGGTGAGGGGTGTGGAGTGTGGGGTGAGGGGTGTGGAGTATGGGGTGTGGAGTGTGGAGTGTGGGGTGTGGGGTGAGGGGTGTGGGATGTGGGATGAGGGGTGTGGGATGTGGGATGATGGATGTTTGGTGTGGGGTGAGGGGTGTGGAGTGTGGGATGTGGGGTGTGGAATGTGGGGTGAGGGGTGTGGGATGTGGGGTGTGGAGTGTGGAGTGTGGGGTGTGGGGTGAGGGGTGTGGAGTGAGGGGTGAGGGGTGTGGAGTGAGGGGTGAGGTGTGTGGGGTGTGTGGTGAGGGGTGAGGGATGTGGAGTGTGGGATGAGGGGTGTGGGATGTGGGATGAGGGGTGTGTGGTGTGGGATGAGGAGTGTGGAATGTGGGGTGTGGAGTGTGGAGTGTGGGGTGTGGGGTGTGGGGTGTGGGGTGTGGGGTGAGGGATGTGGAGTGTGGGGTGAGGGGTGTGGGGTGAGGGGTGTGGAGTGTGGGGTGTGGAGTGTGGGGTGTGGAGTGTGGTGTGTGGGGTGAGGGGTGTGGAGTGAGGGGTGAGGGGTGTGGAGTGTGGGATGTGGGGTGTGGGATGTAGGATGAGGGGTGAGGGGTGAAGAGTGTGGGATGAGGAGTGTGGGATGTGGGATGATGGGTGTTGAGTGTGGGGTGAGGGGTGAGGGGTGAGGAGTGTGGGATGAGGGGTGTGTGATGTGGGATGAGGGGTGTGGGATGTGTGGTGTGGGGTAAGGGGTGTGGAGTGTGGGGTGAGGGGTGAGGCGTGAAGAGTGTGGGATGAGGGGTGTGGGATGTGGGATGATGGGTGTTGGGTGTGGGGTGAGGGGTGTGGAGTGTGGGGTGTGGAGTGTGGGGTGTGGAGTGTGGGGTGAGGGGTGAGGTGTGTGGAGTGTGGGATGAGGGGTGAGGGGTGTGGGGTGTGGGATGAGGGGAGTGGGGTGAGGGGTGTGGAGTGTGGGACGATGGGTGTGGGATGTGGGATGAGGGGTGAGGTGTGTGGATTGTGGGGTGAGGGGTGTGGAGTGTGGGGTGAGAGGTGTGGAGTGAGGGGTTAGGTGTGTGGAGTGTGGGGTGAGGGGTGTGGGGTGTGGAGTGAGGGTTGAGGGGTGAGGGGTGTGGGGTGAGGGGTGAGGAGTTTGGGATGAGGGGTGTGGGGTGAGGGGTGTGGTGTGTGGAGTGTGGGGTGAGGGGTGTGGGGTGTGGGATGTAGAGTGTGGGATGAGGGGTGAGGGGTGTGTGGTGTGGGATGAGGGCGTGTGGGATGAGTGGTGTGATGTGAGGGGTGTGGGGTGTGGGATGTGGGGTGAGGGGTGTGAGGTGATGGGTATGGAGTGAGGGGTGAGGGGTGTGGAGTGTGGGGTGTGGGGTGTGGAGTGAGGGGTGAGGGGTGAGGAGTGTGGGATGAGGGGTGAGGGGTATGGAGTGTGGGATGAGGGGTGAGGGGTATGGAGTGTGGGATGAGGGGTGAGGGGTGTGGAGTGTGGGATGAGGGGTGAGGGGTGTGGAGTGTGGGATGAGGGGTGAGGAGTGTGGGATGTGGGGTGTGGGTTGAGGGGTGAGGGGTGTGGAGTGTGGGATGAGGGGTGAGGGGTGAGGACTGTGGGATGTGGGGTGTGGGATGAGGGGTGAGGGGTGTGGAGTGTGGGATGAGGGGTGAGGAGTGTGGGATGTGGGGTGTGGGATGAGGGGTGAGGGGTGTGGGGTGTGGGATGAGGGGTGAGGGGTGTGGGGTGTGGAGTGAGGGTTGAGGGGTGTGGGGTGAGTGTGGGATGAGGGGTGTGGGGTGTGGATTGAGGGGTGAGGTGTGTGGAGTGTGGGATGAGGGGTGAGGGGTGTGGGGTGAGGGGTGTGGAGTGTGGAGTGAGGGGTGAGGTGTGTGGAGTGTGGAGTGTGGGGTGAGGGGTGTGGGGTGAGGGGTGTGGGGTGTGAGATGAGGGGTGAGGGGTGTGGAGTGTGGAGTGAGGGGTGAGGTGTGTGGAGTGTGGAGTGAGGGGTGTGGGGTGAGGGTTGAGGGGTGAGGGGTGTGGGGTGAGGGGTGAGGTCTGTGGGATGAGGGGTGTGGGGTGAGCGGTGTGGGATGTGGGGTGTAGGTTGAGGGGTGAGGGTTGAGGGGTGAGGAGTGTGGGATGAGGGGTGTGGGATGTGGGATGTTGGATGTGGGGTGTGGGGTGAGGGGTGTGGGGTGAGGGGTGAGGGGTGAGGAGTGTGAGGTGAGGGGTGTGGGATGTGGGGTAAGGGGTGAGGGGTGTGGGGTGAGGGGTGTGGGGTGTGGGATGTGGGGTGTAGGTTGAGGGGTGAGGGCTGTGGGGTGAGGGGTGTGGGATGTGAGGTTAGGTTGAGGGGTGTGGGGTGAGGGGTGAGGGGTGAGGAGTGTGGGATGAGGGGTGAGGGGTGAGGAGTGTGGGATGAGGGGTGTGGGGGTGAGGGATGTGGGATGAGGGATGTAGGTTGAGGGGTGAGGGGTGAGGGATGTGGGGTGAGGGATGTAGGTTGAGGGGTGAGGAGTGTGGGATGAGGGGTGTGGGGGTGAGGGATGTGGGATGAGGGATGTAGGTTGAGGGGTGAGGGATGAGGGGTGTGGGGGTGAGGGATGTGGGGTGAGGGGTGTGGGATGTAGGGTGTAGGTTGAGGGGTGAGGGGTGAGGGGTGAGGGGTGTGGGATGTAGGGTGTAGGTTGAGGGGTGAGGGGTGAGGGGTGTGGGATGTGGGGTGTAGGTTGAGGGGTGAGGGGTGAGGGGTGTGGGATGTAGGGTGTAGGTTGAGGGGTGAGGGGTGTGGGATGTGGGGTGTAGGTTGAGGGGTGAGGGATGAGGGGTGTGAGTTGAGGGGTGTGGGTTGAGGGGTGAGGGGTGAGGGGTGAGGAGTGTGCGGTGTGGGGTGTGGGATGTGGGGGTGAGGGATGTAGGTTGAGGGGTGAGGGTTGAGGGGTGGGCTCAGAAAACCTGGTGGGTAGTAGATGAGAAGGAAAGTAATTTGTGGAACTGGTTTTGTGGAGCAGCTTGTGGTACAGCTCACAAGGGAACAGGCAGTTCTGGATGTAGTGATGTATAATGAGGCAGACGAGCCTCGGGAACTGATGGTGCAGGAATCCCTCGGGAGCAGTGACTACACCTCGCAGTGTGAGAGCGTGAAGCTGGAATCAGATGTAACGACTACAAAGGCATGAGGGAGGAACTGGCCAGTGTAGATCTGGAGGGGCGTCGGGGGGCGAACAGGGAAGATGGTGGTGCAGCAATGGCAGAAGTCTGTGGGGGTTATTCAGGGGGACACAGCAGAAATACATCCCAAAGAAGAGGAAACATAATCAGGGGAGGATGAGGCTGACCAGGGAAGTCAGGGACAGCATGCAGCATTTATTACAAGAGGGCTGGAATCCAAGAGCAGGGATGTACTGCTGAGGCTGTCCAAGTCTCTGGTCAGACCATAGTTGGAACATTGTGAGCAGATATGGGCGCTGTATCTGAGGAAGGATGTGCTGGCCTTGGAGGGGGTCAAGAGGAGAATTGCAAGAACCATCCCAGAGATGAAGGCCTTGTCGTATGAGCAGCATTTGTGAACTCTGGGCCTGTACTCGATGGAGTGCAGAAGGATGGGGAGGGATGGGTGGTAATATGATTAAACATATATTCTGAATACATCACTTACTTTACGACCTACATTACTTACATAGACACAGTGGGAGAAGATGTTTCCACTGGTAGGAGAGACTGGGACCCCAGGGCACAGCCTCAGGGTGAAGGGACGACCCTTTCGAACGGAGATGAGGAGGAATATCTTCAGCCAGAGGGTGGGGAATCCGGGGAACACATTGCCACAGAGGGCTGGGGAGGGCAAGTCATTGAGTGTATTTAAGACCAAGATAGGTAGGGTCTTGATGAGTAAGGGGGTCAAGGGTTACAGGGAGAAGGCAGGAGAACGGGGTTGAGAAACCCCAAGATCAATTAGGCAAGCAGACACAGTGGGCCAAATGGCCTAATCATGCTCCTATATTTCATATTCATGTTTCCCCATTAATTGTTGTCCTCCTGTCAGAGTCTTCCTCGGTTATGGATGTGTCTATGAAATGGGTTATTATTTAACTCATTGAATTTCAGCATTCCTCATTGCTTCCTCATTGGGCTTGTGCTGAACTCTGTATAGTGAACTCTGTGTGTTTGCCTCTTTCCTCATCCTCAATTGTTCAAGTTCAATTTTCGTTCATCCATAATATCCCACTGGTGTTTAGTTAGTGTTTTTCCCTTTGGAATGTCTTTTTCCTGCACTCTGTACTTCGGTCAGGGGTGACAGTGAGTTGTGTTCGATTTGGCTCTGAGTGTGTCTGACTGATTGCTGTCGGTTTGCAGGAATGGGGCCGATTTATCTGAACGAGGTTCAGTGCACTGGGTTTGAGAAGTCGATATGGGATTGTGCAGCAAAGAATATCTCCCAGGACAACTGTCGTCATACTGAAGATGCAGCCGTGCGCTGCAATGTTCCCTACATGGCGTTCGAAACTTCGGTCAGACCCTACTGTTCTTTGACCCATATTGGATATTCATGTCTGAGTCTGAGGACATTCGTATGAGAGAGAGAGAGAGATTGTGTGCGTGTGAACATTAGTGTGACAGTATTAGTGTGTGTGTGTAAAAGAGCATTAGTATGAGTGTGTGTCTCTGTGAGAGAGCATTTGTGTGCGTGTGTGAGAGAGTCTTAGTATGTGTGTGTGCGCCTGTGTGAAAGAACATTAGTATGAGTGTGTAAGTGTGAGAGAGAGCATTAGGATGAGTGTGTGTCTGTGAGAGAGCATTAGGATGAGTGTGTGTGTCTGTGAGAGAGCATTAGGATGAGTGTGCGTCTGTGAGAGCATTAGGATGAGTGTGTGTGTCTGTGCGAGAGAGAGCATTTGTGTGTGTGTGAGAGAGAGTCTTAGTATGTGTGTGTGTGTGTGTCTGAGAGAGCATTAGGATGAGTGTGTGTGTGTGTGAGAGAGCATTAGGATGAATGTGTGTCTGTGAGAGAGCATTAGGATGAGTGTGTGTCTGTGAGAGAGCATTAGGATGAGTGTGTGTGTGTGTGTCTGTGAGAGAGCATAAGGATGAATGTGTGTCTGTGAGAGAGCATTAGGATGAGTGTGTGTGTGTGTGTCTGTGAGAGAGCATAAGGATGAGTGTGTGTCTGTGAGAGAGCATTAGGATGAGTGTGTGTGTCTGTTTGAGGTGTGTGTGAGTGTGTGTATGTTTGAGGTGTGCGTGTGTGTTTGAGGTGAGGGTGTATGTTTGAGGTGTGTGTGTTTGAGGCGTGTGTGTTTGAGGTGTGCGTGTGTATGTTTGAGGTGTGCGTGTGTATGTTTGAGGTGTGTGTATGTTTGAGATGTGTGTGTATGTTTGAGATGTGTGTGTATGTTTGAGATGTGTGTGTTTGAGATGTGCGTGTGTATGTTTGAGGTGTGTGTGTGTTTTTGAGGTGTGTGTGTGTTTTTGAGGTGTTTGTGTGTTTTTGAGGTGTGTGTGTATGTTTGAGGTGTGTGTGTATGTTTGAGGGGTGTGTGGGTGTATGTTTGAGGTGTGTGTTTATGTTGGAGGTGTGAGTCTGTGTATGTTTGAGGTGTGTGTATGTTTGAGGTGTGGGCGTGTATGTTTGAGGTGGGTGTGTGTTTGAGGTTTGTGTGTGTTTGAGGTGGGTGTGTATGTTTGAGGTGTGTGTCTGAGGTATGTGTGTGTTTGAGGTGTGTGTGTATGTTTGAGGTGTGTGTGTGTGTTTGAGGTGTGTGTGTGTTTGAGGTGTGTGTGTATGTTTGAGGTGTGTGTGTTTGTTTGAGGTGTGTGTTTGAGGTGCTTGTGTGTTTGAGGTGCGTGTGTGTTTGAGATGTGTGTGTATGTTTGAGGTGTGTGTGTTTGTTTGAGGTGTGTGTTTGAGGTGCTTGTGTGTTTGAGGTGCGTGTGTGTTTGAGATGTGTGTGTATGTTTGAGGTGCGGGTATGTTTGAGGTGCGTGTGTGTTTGAGGTGTGTGTGTGTGTTTGAGGTGTGTGTATGTTTAAGGTGTGTGTGTGTATGTTTGAGGTGTGTGTGTGTTTGAGGTGGGTGTGTATGTTTGAGGTGCGTGTGTGTATGTTTGAGGAGTGTGTGTATGTTTGAAGTGTGTGTGTGTATGTTTGAGGTGTGTGTGTGTTTGAGGTGTGTGTGTATGTTTGAGGTGTGTGTGTTCGAGGTGTGTGTGTATGTTTGAGGTGCGTGTGTGTTTGAGGTGCGTGTGTGTTTGAAGTGTGTGTGTTTGAGGTGTGTGTGTGTTTGTGGTGTGTGTGTGTCTGTTTGAGGTGTGTGTGTGTTTGAGGTGTGTGTGTCTGTTTGAGGTGTGTGCGTGTGTTTTTGAGGTGTGTGTGTGTATGTTTGAGGTGTGTGTGTTTATGTTTGAGGTGTGAGTCTGTGTATGTTTGAGGTGTGTGTATGTTTGAGGTGCGTGTGTGTTTGAGGTGGGTATGTGTTTGAGGTGGGTGTGTGTTTGAGGGGCGTGTGTGTGTTTGAGGTGTGTGTGTGTTTGAGATGTGTGTGTGTATGTTTGTGGCGGGTGTGTGTGTTTGAGGTGTGTGTGTGTTTGAGGTGTGTGTGTGTTTGAGGTGTGTGTGTATGTTTGAGGTGTGTGTGTATGTTTGAGGTGTGTGTGTCTGAGATGTGTATGTATGTTTGAGGTGTGTGTGTGTGTCTGAGGGGTGTGTGTATGTTTGAGGTGTGTCTGTGTTTGAGGTGTGTCTGTATGTTTGAGGTGTGTGTGTGTTTGAGGTGTGTGTGTATGTTTGAGGTGTGTGTGTCTGAGGTGTATGTGTATGTTTGAGGTGTGTGTGTGTTTGAGGTGTGTGTGTGTTTGAGGTGTGTGTGTATGTTTGAGGTGTGTGTGTATGTTTGAGGTGTGTGTGTATGTTTGAGGTGCGTGTGTCTGAGATGTGTATGTATGTTTGAGGTGTGTGTGTGTGTCTGAGGTGTGTGTGTTTATGTTTGAGGTGTGTGTGTGTGTTTGAGGTGAGTGTATGTTTGAGGTGTGTTTGTATGTTTGAGGTATGTGTGTGTTTGAGGTGTGTGTATGTTTGAGGTGTGTGTGTCTGAGGTGTATGTGTATGTTTGACATGTGTGTGTGTGTTTGAGGTGTGTGTGTATGTTTGAGGTATGTGTGTGTATGTTTGAGGTGTGTGTGTTTATGTTTGAGATGTGTGTGTGTTGAGGTGTGTGTGTGTATGTTTGAGGTGTGTATGTATGTTTGAGGTATGTGTGTTTGAGGTGCGTGTGTGTTTGAAGTGTGTGTGTTTGAGGTGTGTGTGTGTTTGTGGAGTGTGTGTGTCGGTTTGAGGTGTGTGTGTGTTTGAGGTGTGTGTGTATGTTTGAGGTGTGTGTGTGTTTTTCTGAGGTGTGTGTGTATGTTTGAGGTGTGTGTGTGTTTTTGAGGTGTGTGTGTATGTTTGAGGTGTGTGTGTATGTTTGAGGTGTGTGTGTTTATGTTTGAGGTGTGAGTCTGTGTATGTTTGAGGTGTGTGTATGTTTGAGGTGTGCGCGTTTATGTTTGAGGTGTGTGTGTGTTTGAGGTGTGTGTGTATGTTTGAGGTATGTGTGTGTATGTTTGAGGTGTGTGTGTTTATGTTTGAGGTGTGTGTGTGTTGAGGTGTGTGTATGTTTGAGGTGTGTGTGTGTTTGAGGTGTGTGTTTATGTTTGAGGTGTGTGTGTGTGTGTTTGAGGTGTGTGTGTGTTTGAGGTGCGTGTGTGTTTGAGGTGCGTATGTGTTTGAGGTGGGTGTGTGTTTGAGGGGCGTGTGTGTGTTTGAGGTGTGTGTGTTTGAGATGTGTGTGTGTGTATGTTTGTGGCGGGTGTGTGTGTTTGAGGTGTGTGTGTGTTTGAGGTGTGTGTGTATGTTTGAGGTGTGTGTGTATGTTTGAGGTGTGTGTGTCTGAGATGTGTATGTATGTTTGAGGTGTGTGTGTGTGTGTCTGAGGTGTGTGTGTATGTTTGAGGTGTGTCTGTGTTTGAGGTGTGTCTGTATGTTTGAGGTGTGTGTGTGTTTGAGGTGTGTGTGTATGTTTGAGGTATGTATGTGTTTGAGGTGTGTGTGTATGTTTGAGGTGTGTGTGTATGTTTGAGGTGTGTGTGTATGTTTGAGGTGTGTGTGTCTGAGATGTGTATGTATGTTTGAGGTGTGTGTGTGTCTGAGGTGTGTGTGTTTATGTTTGAGGTGTGTGTGTGTTTGAGGTGAGTGTATGTTTGAGGTGTGTTTGTATGTTTGAGGTGTGTGTGTTTGAGGTGTGTGTATGTTTGAGGTGTGTGTGTCTGAGGTGTATGTGTATGTTTGAGGTGTGTGTGTGTGTTTGAGGTATGTGTGTGTATGTTTGAGGTGTGTGTGTTTATGTTTGAGGTGTGTGTGTGTTTGAGGTGTGTGTGTATGTTTGAGGTATGTGTGTATGTTTGAGGTGTGTGTGTTTATGTTTGAGGTGTGTGTGTGTTGAGGTGTGTGTGTATGTTTGAGGTGTGTATGTATGTTTGAGGTATGTGTGTTTGAGGTGCGTGTGTGTTTGAAGTGTGTGTGTTTGAGGTGTGTGTGTGTTTGTGGAGTGTGTGTGTCTGTTTGAGGTGTGTGTGTGTTTGAGGTGTGTGTGTATGTTTGAGGTGTGTGTGTGTTTCTCTGAGGTGTGTGTGTATGTTTGAGGTGTGTGTGTGTTTTTGAGGTGTGTGTGTATGTTTGAGGTGTGTGTGTATGTTTGAGGTGTGTGTGTTTATGTTTGAGGTGTGAGTCTGTGTATGTTTGAGGTGTGTGTATGTTTGAGGTGTGTGCGTTTATGTTTGAGGTGTGTGTGTGTTTGAGGTGTGTGTGTATGTTTGAGGTATGTGTGTGTATGTTTGAGGTGTGTGTGTTTATGTTTGAGGTGTGTGTGTGTTGAGGTGTGTGTATGTTTGAGGTGTGTGTGTGTTTGAGGTGTGTGTTTATGTTTGAGGTGTGTGTGTGTGTGTTTGAGGTGTGTGTGTGTTTGAGGTGCGTGTGTGTTTGAGGTGGGTATGTGTTTGAGGTGGGTGTGTGTTTGAGGGGCGTGTGTGTGTTTGAGGTGTGTGTGTGTTTGAGGTGTGTGTGTGTTTGAGATGTGTGTGTGTATGTTTGTGGCGGGTGTGTGTGTTTGAGGTGTGTGTGTGTTTGAGGTGTGTGTGTGTTTGAGGTGTGTGTGTATGTTTGAGGTGTGTGTGTCTGAGATGTGTATGTATGTTTGAGGTGTGTGTGTGTGTCTGAGGTGTGTGTGTATGTTTGAGGTGTGTCTGTGTTTGAGGTGTGTCTGTATGTTTGAGGTGTGTGTGTGTTTGAGGTGTGTCTGTATGTTTGAGGTGTGTGTGTCTGAGGTGTATGTGTATGTTTGAGGTGTGTATGTGTTTGAGGTGTGTGTGTATGTTTGAGGTGTGTGTGTATGTTTGAGGTGTGTGTGTATGTTTGAGGTGTGTGTGTCTGAGATGTGTATGTATGTTTGAGGTGTGTGTGTGTCTGAGGTGTGTGTGTATGTTTGAGGTGTGTCTGTGTTTGAGGTGTGTCTGTATGTTTGAGGTGTGTGTGTGTCTGAGGTGTGTGTGTTTATGTTTGAGGTGTGTGTGTGTTTGAGGTGTGTGTGTTTGAGGTGTGTGTATGTTTGAGGTGTGTGTGTCTGAGGTGTATGTGTATGTTTGAGGTGTGTGTGTGTGTTTGAGGTATGTGTGTGTATGTTTGAGGTGTGTGTGTTTATGTTTGAGGTGTGTGTGTGTTTGAGGTGTGTGTGTATGTTTGAGGTATGTGTGTGTATGTTTGAGGTGTGTGTGTTTATGTTTGAGGTGTGTGTGTGTTGAGGTGTGTGTGTATGTTTGAGGTGTGTATGTATGTTTGAGGTATGTGTGTTTGAGGTGCGTGTGTGTTTGAGGTGTGTGTGTGTTTGAGGTGTGTGTGTGTATTTCTGAAGTGTGTGTGTATGTTTGAGGTGTGTGTGTGTTTTTGAGGTGTGTGTGTATGTTTGAGGTGTGTGTATGTTTGAGGTGTGTGTGTTTATGTTTGAGGTGTGAGTCTGTGTATGTTTGAGGTGTGTGTATGTTTGAGGTGTGTGTGTATGTTTGAGGTATGTGTGTATGTTTGAGGTGTGTGTGTTTATGTTTGAGGTGTGTGTGTGTTGAGGTGTGTGTGTATGTTTGAGGTGTGTATGTATGTTTGAGGTATGTGTGTATGTTTGAGGTGTGTGTGTATGTTTGAGGTGTGTGTGTCTGAGATGTGTATGTATGTTTGAGGTGTGTGTGTGTCTGAGGTGTGTGTGTTTATGTTTGAGGTGTGTGTGTGTTTGAGGTGAGTGTATGTTTGAGGTGTGTTTGTATGTTTGAGGTGTGTGTGTTTGAGGTGTGTGTATGTTTGAGGTGTGTGTGTCTGAGGTGTATGTGTATGTTTGAGGTGTGTGTGTGTGTTTGAGGTATGTGTGTGTATGTTTGAGGTGTGTGTGTTTATGTTTGAGGTGTGTGTGTGTTTGAGGTGTGTGTGTATGTTTGAGGTATGTGTGTATGTTTGAGGTGTGTGTGTTTATGTTTGAGGTGTGTGTGTGTTGAGGTGTGTGTGTATGTTTGAGGTGTGTATGTATGTTTGAGGTATGTGTGTTTGAGGTGCGTGTGTGTTTGAAGTGTGTGTGTTTGAGGTGTGTGTGTGTTTGTGGAGTGTGTGTGTCTGTTTGAGGTGTGTGTGTGTTTGAGGTGTGTGTGTATGTTTGAGGTGTGTGTGTGTTTCTCTGAGGTGTGTGTGTATGTTTGAGGTGTGTGTGTGTTTTTGAGGTGTGTGTGTATGTTTGAGGTGTGTGTGTATGTTTGAGGTGTGTGTGTTTATGTTTGAGGTGTGAGTCTGTGTATGTTTGAGGTGTGTGTATGTTTGAGGTGTGTGCGTTTATGTTTGAGGTGTGTGTGTGTTTGAGGTGTGTGTGTATGTTTGAGGTATGTGTGTGTATGTTTGAGGTGTGTGTGTTTATGTTTGAGGTGTGTGTGTGTTGAGGTGTGTGTATGTTTGAGGTGTGTGTGTGTTTGAGGTGTGTGTTTATGTTTGAGGTGTGTGTGTGTGTGTTTGAGGTGTGTGTGTGTTTGAGGTGCGTGTGTGTTTGAGGTGGGTATGTGTTTGAGGTGGGTGTGTGTTTGAGGGGCGTGTGTGTGTTTGAGGTGTGTGTGTGTTTGAGGTGTGTGTGTGTTTGAGATGTGTGTGTGTATGTTTGTGGCGGGTGTGTGTGTTTGAGGTGTGTGTGTGTTTGAGGTGTGTGTGTGTTTGAGGTGTGTGTGTATGTTTGAGGTGTGTGTGTCTGAGATGTGTATGTATGTTTGAGGTGTGTGTGTGTGTCTGAGGTGTGTGTGTATGTTTGAGGTGTGTCTGTGTTTGAGGTGTGTCTGTATGTTTGAGGTGTGTGTGTGTTTGAGGTGTGTCTGTATGTTTGAGGTGTGTGTGTCTGAGGTGTATGTGTATGTTTGAGGTGTGTATGTGTTTGAGGTGTGTGTGTATGTTTGAGGTGTGTGTGTATGTTTGAGGTGTGTGTGTATGTTTGAGGTGTGTGTGTCTGAGATGTGTATGTATGTTTGAGGTGTGTGTGTGTCTGAGGTGTGTGTGTATGTTTGAGGTGTGTCTGTGTTTGAGGTGTGTCTGTATGTTTGAGGTGTGTGTGTGTCTGAGGTGTGTGTGTTTATGTTTGAGGTGTGTGTGTGTTTGAGGTGTGTGTGTTTGAGGTGTGTGTATGTTTGAGGTGTGTGTGTCTGAGGTGTATGTGTATGTTTGAGGTGTGTGTGTGTGTTTGAGGTATGTGTGTGTATGTTTGAGGTGTGTGTGTTTATGTTTGAGGTGTGTGTGTGTTTGAGGTGTGTGTGTATGTTTGAGGTATGTGTGTGTATGTTTGAGGTGTGTGTGTTTATGTTTGAGGTGTGTGTGTGTTGAGGTGTGTGTGTATGTTTGAGGTGTGTATGTATGTTTGAGGTATGTGTGTTTGAGGTGCGTGTGTGTTTGAGGTGTGTGTGTGTTTGAGGTGTGTGTGTGTATTTCTGAAGTGTGTGTGTATGTTTGAGGTGTGTGTGTGTTTTTGAGGTGTGTGTGTATGTTTGAGGTGTGTGTATGTTTGAGGTGTGTGTGTTTATGTTTGAGGTGTGAGTCTGTGTATGTTTGAGGTGTGTGTATGTTTGAGGTGTGTGCGTTTATGTTTGAGGTGTGTGTGTGTTTGAGGTGTGTGTGTATGTTTGAGGTGTGTGTGTATGTTTGAGGTGTGTGTGTATGTTTGAGGTGTGTGTGTCTGAGATGTGTATGTATGTTTGAGGTGTGTGTGTGTCTGAGGTGTGTGTGTTTATGTTTGAGGTGTGTGTGTGTTTGAGGTGAGTGTATGTTTGAGGTGTGTTTGTATGTTTGAGGTGTGTGTGTTTGAGGTGTGTGTATGTTTGAGGTGTGTGTGTCTGAGGTGTATGTGTATGTTTGAGGTGTGTGTGTGTGTTTGAGGTATGTGTGTGTATGTTTGAGGTGTGTGTGTTTATGTTTGAGGTGTGTGTGTGTTTGAGGTGTGTGTGTATGTTTGAGGTATGTGTGTATGTTTGAGGTGTGTGTGTTTATGTTTGAGGTGTGTGTGTGTTGAGGTGTGTGTGTATGTTTGAGGTGTGTATGTATGTTTGAGGTATGTGTGTTTGAGGTGCGTGTGTGTTTGAAGTGTGTGTGTTTGAGGTGTGTGTGTGTTTGTGGAGTGTGTGTGTCTGTTTGAGGTGTGTGTGTGTTTGAGGTGTGTGTGTATGTTTGAGGTGTGTGTGTGTTTCTCTGAGGTGTGTGTGTATGTTTGAGGTGTGTGTGTGTTTTTGAGGTGTGTGTGTATGTTTGAGGTGTGTGTGTATGTTTGAGGTGTGTGTGTTTATGTTTGAGGTGTGAGTCTGTGTATGTTTGAGGTGTGTGTATGTTTGAGGTGTGTGCGTTTATGTTTGAGGTGTGTGTGTGTTTGAGGTGTGTGTGTATGTTTGAGGTATGTGTGTGTATGTTTGAGGTGTGTGTGTTTATGTTTGAGGTGTGTGTGTGTTGAGGTGTGTGTATGTTTGAGGTGTGTGTGTGTTTGAGGTGTGTGTTTATGTTTGAGGTGTGTGTGTGTGTGTTTGAGGTGTGTGTGTGTTTGAGGTGCGTGTGTGTTTGAGGTGGGTATGTGTTTGAGGTGGGTGTGTGTTTGAGGGGCGTGTGTGTGTTTGAGGTGTGTGTGTGTTTGAGGTGTGTGTGTGTTTGAGATGTGTGTGTGTATGTTTGTGGCGGGTGTGTGTGTTTGAGGTGTGTGTGTGTTTGAGGTGTGTGTGTGTTTGAGGTGTGTGTGTATGTTTGAGGTGTGTGTGTCTGAGATGTGTATGTATGTTTGAGGTGTGTGTGTGTGTCTGAGGTGTGTGTGTATGTTTGAGGTGTGTCTGTGTTTGAGGTGTGTCTGTATGTTTGAGGTGTGTGTGTGTTTGAGGTGTGTGTGTATGTTTGAGGTGTGTGTGTCTGAGGTGTATGTGTATGTTTGAGGTGTGTATGTGTTTGAGGTGTGTGTGTATGTTTGAGGTGTGTGTGTATGTTTGAGGTGTGTGTGTATGTTTGAGGTGTGTGTGTCTGAGATGTGTATGTATGTTTGAGGTGTGTGTGTGTCTGAGGTGTGTGTGTATGTTTGAGGTGTGTGTGTGTCTGAGGTGTGTGTGTTTATGTTTGAGGTGTGTGTGTGTTTGAGGTGTGTGTGTTTGAGGTGTGTGTATGTTTGAGGTGTGTGTGTCTGAGGTGTATGTGTATGTTTGAGGTGTGTGTGTGTGTTTGAGGTATGTGTGTGTATGTTTGAGGTGTGTGTGTTTATGTTTGAGGTGTGTGTGTGTTTGAGGTGTGTGTGTATGTTTGAGGTATGTGTGTGTATGTTTGAGGTGTGTGTGTTTATGTTTGAGGTGTGTGTGTGTTGAGGTGTGTGTGTATGTTTGAGGTGTGTATGTATGTTTGAGGTATGTGTGTTTGAGGTGCGTGTGTGTTTGAGGTGTGTGTGTGTTTGAGGTGTGTGTGTGTATTTCTGAAGTGTGTGTGTATGTTTGAGGTGTGTGTGTGTTTTTGAGGTGTGTGTGTATGTTTGAGGTGTGTGTATGTTTGAGGTGTGTGTGTTTATGTTTGAGGTGTGAGTCTGTGTATGTTTGAGGTGTGTGTATGTTTGAGGTGTGTGCGTTTATGTTTGAGGTGTGTGTGTGTTTGAGGTGTGTGTGTATGTTTGAGGTATGTGTGTGTATGTTTGAGGTGTGTGTGTTTATGTTTGAGGTGTGTGTGTGTTGAGGTGTGTGTATGTTTGAGGTGTGTGTGTGTTTGAGGTGTGTGTTTGTGTTTGAGGTGTGTGTTTATGTTTGAGGTGTGTGTGTGTGTTTGAGGTGTGTGTGTGTTTGAGGTGTGTGTGTGTTTGAGGTGTGTGTGTGTATGTTTGAGGTGTGTATGTATGTTTGAGGTATGTGTGTTTGAAGTGTGTGTGTTTGAGGTGTGTGTGTGTTTGTGGAGTGTGTGCGTCTGTTTGAGGTGTGTGTGTGTTTGAGGTGTGTGTGTATGTTTGAGGTGTGTGTGTGTTTTTCTGAGGTGTGTGTGTATGTTTGAGGTGTGTGTGTGTTTTTGAGGTGTGTGTGTATGTTTGAGGTGTGTGTGTTTATGTTTGAGGTGTGAGTCTGTGTATGTTTGAGGTGTGTGTATGTTTGAGGTGCGTGTGTGTATGTTTGAGGTGTGTGTGTTTGAGGTGGGTGTGTGTTTGTGGTGTGTGTGCGTGTGTTTGAGGTGTGTGTGTGTTTGAGGTGTGTGTGTATGTTTGAGGTGTGTGTGTCTGAGATGTGTGTGTATGTTTGAGGTGTGTGTGTTTGAGGTGTGTGTGTATGTTTGAGGTGTGTGTATGTTTGGAGTGTGTGTGTATGTTTGAGGTGTGTGTGTATATGTTTGAGGTGTGTGTGTGTTTGAGGTGTGTGTGTATGTTTGAGGTGTGTGTGTATGTTTGAGGTATGTGTGTATATGTTTGAGGTGTGTGTGTTTATGTTTGAGGTGTGTGTGTGTTTGAGGTGTGTGTGTGTTTGAGTTGTGTGTATATTTGAGGTGTGTGTTTATGTTTGAGGTGTGTGTGTGTGTGTGTTTGAGGTGTATGTGTGTGTTTGAGGTGTATGTGTGTGTTTGAGGTGTGTGTGTTTGAGGTGTGCGTGTGTATGTTTGAGGAGTGTGTGTGTGTTTGAGGTGTGTGTATGTGTTTGAGGTGTGTGTGTATGTTTGAGGTGTGTGTATGTTTGAGGTGTGCGTGTGTGTTTGAGGTGTGTGTGTGTTTGAGGTGTGTGTGTGTTTGAGGTGTGTGTGTATGTTTGAAGTGTGTGTGTGTATGTTTGAGGTGTGTGTATGTTTGAGGTGTGTGTGTTCGAGGTGTGTGTGTATGTTTGAGGTGCGTGTGTGTTTGAGGTGCGTGTGTGTTTGAAGTGTGTGTGTTTGAGGTGTGTGTGTGTTTGTGGTGTGTGTGTGTCTGTTTGAGGTGTGTGTGTGTTTGAGGTGTGTGTGTCTGTTTGAGGTGTGTGCGTGTGTTTTTGAGGTGTGTGTGTGTATGTTTGAGGTGTGTGTGTTTATGTTTGAGGTGTGAGTCTGTGTATGTTTGAGGTGTGTGTATGTTTGAGGTGCGTGTGTGTTTGAGGTGGGTATGTGTTTGAGGTGGGTGTGTGTTTGAGGGGCGTGTGTGTGTTTGAGGTGTGTGTGTGTTTGAGATGTGTGTGTGTATGTTTGTGGCGGGTGTGTGTGTTTGAGGTGTGTGTGTGTTTGAGGTGTGTGTGTGTTTGAGGTGTGTATGTATGTTTGAGGTGTGTGTGTATGTTTGAGGTGTGTGTGTCTGAGATGTGTATGTATGTTTGAGGTGTGTGTGTGTGTCTGAGGGGTGTGTGTATGTTTGAGGTGTGTCTGTGTTTGAGGTGTGTCTGTATGTTTGAGGTGTGTGTGTATGTTTGAGGTGTGTGTGTATGTTTGAGGTGTGTGTGTCTGAGGTGTATGTGTATGTTTGAGGTGTGTGTGTGTTTGAGGTGTGTGTGTGTTTGAGGTGTGTGTGTATGTTTGAGGTGTGTGTGTATGTTTGAGGTGTGTGTGTGTTTGAGGTGTGTGTGTATGTTTGAGGTGTGTGTGTGTGTTTGAGGTGTGTGTGTGTTTGAGGTGTGTGTGTATGTTTGAGGTGTGTGTGTCTGAGGTGTATGTGTATGTTTGAGGTGTGTGTGTGTTTGAGGTGTGTGTGTGTTTGAGGTGTGTGTGTATGTTTGAGGTGTGTGTGTATGTTTGAGGTGTGTGTGTATGTTTGAGGTGCGTGTGTCTGAGATGTGTATGTATGTTTGAGGTGTGTGTGTGTGTCTGAGGTGTGTGTGTTTATGTTTGAGGTGTGTGTGTGTGTTTGAGGTGAGTGTATGTTTGAGGTGTGTTTGTATGTTTGAGGTATGTGTGTGTTTGAGGTGTGTGTATGTTTGAGGTGTGTGTGTCTGAGGTGTATGTGTATGTTTGACATGTGTGTGTGTGTTTGAGGTGTGTGTGTATGTTTGAGGTATGTGTGTGTATGTTTGAGGTGTGTGTGTTTATGTTTGAGGTGTGTGTGTGTTGAGGTGTGTGTGTGTATGTTTGAGGTGTGTATGTATGTTTGAGGTATGTGTGTTTGAGGTGCGTGTGTGTTTGAAGTGTGTGTGTTTGAGGTGTGTGTGTGTTTGTGGAGTGTGTGTGTCGGTTTGAGGTGTGTGTGTGTTTGAGGTGTGTGTGTATGTTTGAGGTGTGTGTGTGTTTTTCTGAGGTGTGTGTGTATGTTTGAGGTGTGTGTGTGTTTTTGAGGTGTGTGTGTATGTTTGAGGTGTGTGTGTATGTTTGAGGTGTGTGTGTTTATGTTTGAGGTGTGAGTCTGTGTATGTTTGAGGTGTGTGTATGTTTGAGGTGTGCGCGTTTATGTTTGAGGTGTGTGTGTGTTTGAGGTGTGTGTGTATGTTTGAGGTATGTGTGTGTATGTTTGAGGTGTGTGTGTTTATGTTTGAGGTGTGTGTGTGTTGAGGTGTGTGTATGTTTGAGGTGTGTGTGTGTTTGAGGTGTGTGTTTATGTTTGAGGTGTGTGTGTGTGTGTTTGAGGTGTGTGTGTGTTTGAGGTGCGTGTGTGTTTGAGGTGCGTATGTGTTTGAGGTGGGTGTGTGTTTGAGGGGCGTGTGTGTGTTTGAGGTGTGTGTGTTTGAGATGTGTGTGTGTGTATGTTTGTGGCGGGTGTGTGTGTTTGAGGTGTGTGTGTGTTTGAGGTGTGTGTGTATGTTTGAGGTGTGTGTGTATGTTTGAGGTGTGTGTGTCTGAGATGTGTATGTATGTTTGAGGTGTGTGTGTGTGTCTGAGGTGTGTGTGTATGTTTGAGGTGTGTCTGTGTTTGAGGTGTGTCTGTATGTTTGAGGTGTGTGTGTGTTTGAGGTGTGTGTGTATGTTTGAGGTGTGTATGTGTTTGAGGTGTGTGTGTATGTTTGAGGTGTGTGTGTATGTTTGAGGTGTGTGTGTATGTTTGAGGTGTGTGTGTCTGAGATGTGTATGTATGTTTGAGGTGTGTGTGTGTCTGAGGTGTGTGTGTTTATGTTTGAGGTGTGTGTGTGTTTGAGGTGAGTGTATGTTTGAGGTGTGTTTGTATGTTTGAGGTGTGTGTGTTTGAGGTGTGTGTATGTTTGAGGTGTGTGTGTCTGAGGTGTATGTGTATGTTTGAGGTGTGTGTGTGTGTTTGAGGTATGTGTGTGTATGTTTGAGGTGTGTGTGTTTATGTTTGAGGTGTGTGTGTGTTTGAGGTGTGTGTGTATGTTTGAGGTATGTGTGTATGTTTGAGGTGTGTGTGTTTATGTTTGAGGTGTGTGTGTGTTGAGGTGTGTGTGTATGTTTGAGGTGTGTATGTATGTTTGAGGTATGTGTGTTTGAGGTGCGTGTGTGTTTGAAGTGTGTGTGTTTGAGGTGTGTGTGTGTTTGTGGAGTGTGTGTGTCTGTTTGAGGTGTGTGTGTGTTTGAGGTGTGTGTGTATGTTTGAGGTGTGTGTGTGTTTCTCTGAGGTGTGTGTGTATGTTTGAGGTGTGTGTGTGTTTTTGAGGTGTGTGTGTATGTTTGAGGTGTGTGTGTATGTTTGAGGTGTGTGTGTTTATGTTTGAGGTGTGAGTCTGTGTATGTTTGAGGTGTGTGTATGTTTGAGGTGTGTGCGTTTATGTTTGAGGTGTGTGTGTGTTTGAGGTGTGTGTGTATGTTTGAGGTATGTGTGTGTATGTTTGAGGTGTGTGTGTTTATGTTTGAGGTGTGTGTGTGTTGAGGTGTGTGTATGTTTGAGGTGTGTGTGTGTTTGAGGTGTGTGTTTATGTTTGAGGTGTGTGTGTGTGTGTTTGAGGTGTGTGTGTGTTTGAGGTGCGTGTGTGTTTGAGGTGGGTATGTGTTTGAGGTGGGTGTGTGTTTGAGGGGCGTGTGTGTGTTTGAGGTGTGTGTGTGTTTGAGGTGTGTGTGTGTTTGAGATGTGTGTGTGTATGTTTGTGGCGGGTGTGTGTGTTTGAGGTGTGTGTGTGTTTGAGGTGTGTGTGTGTTTGAGGTGTGTGTGTATGTTTGAGGTGTGTGTGTCTGAGATGTGTATGTATGTTTGAGGTGTGTGTGTGTGTCTGAGGTGTGTGTGTATGTTTGAGGTGTGTCTGTGTTTGAGGTGTGTCTGTATGTTTGAGGTGTGTGTGTGTTTGAGGTGTGTGTGTATGTTTGAGGTGTGTGTGTCTGAGGTGTATGTGTATGTTTGAGGTGTGTATGTGTTTGAGGTGTGTGTGTATGTTTGAGGTGTGTGTGTATGTTTGAGGTGTGTGTGTATGTTTGAGGTGTGTGTGTCTGAGATGTGTATGTATGTTTGAGGTGTGTGTGTGTCTGAGGTGTGTGTGTATGTTTGAGGTGTGTGTGTGTCTGAGGTGTGTGTGTTTATGTTTGAGGTGTGTGTGTGTTTGAGGTGTGTGTGTGTCTGAGGTGTGTGTATGTTTGAGGTGTGTGTGTCTGAGGTGTATGTGTATGTTTGAGGTGTGTGTGTGTGTTTGAGGTATGTGTGTGTATGTTTGAGGTGTGTGTGTTTATGTTTGAGGTGTGTGTGTGTTTGAGGTGTGTGTGTATGTTTGAGGTATGTGTGTGTATGTTTGAGGTGTGTGTGTTTATGTTTGAGGTGTGTGTGTGTTGAGGTGTGTGTGTATGTTTGAGGTGTGTATGTATGTTTGAGGTATGTGTGTTTGAGGTGCGTGTGTGTTTGAGGTGTGTGTGTGTTTGAGGTGTGTGTGTGTATTTCTGAAGTGTGTGTGTATGTTTGAGGTGTGTGTGTGTTTTTGAGGTGTGTGTGTATGTTTGAGGTGTGTGTATGTTTGAGGTGTGTGTGTTTATGTTTGAGGTGTGAGTCTGTGTATGTTTGAGGTGTGTGTATGTTTGAGGTGTGTGCGTTTATGTTTGAGGTGTGTGTGTGTTTGAGGTGTGTGTGTATGTTTGAGGTATGTGTGTGTATGTTTGAGGTGTGTGTGTTTATGTTTGAGGTGTGTGTGTGTTGAGGTGTGTGTATGTTTGAGGTGTGTGTGTGTTTGAGGTGTGTGTTTGTGTTTGAGGTGTGTGTTTATGTTTGAGGTGTGTGTGTGTGTTTGAGGTGTGTGTGTGTTTGAGGTGTGTGTGTGTTTGAGGTGTGTGTGTGTATGTTTGAGGTGTGTATGTATGTTTGAGGTATGTGTGTTTGAAGTGTGTGTGTTTGAGGTGTGTGTGTGTTTGTGGAGTGTGTGCGTCTGTTTGAGGTGTGTGTGTGTTTGAGGTGTGTGTGTATGTTTTAGGTGTGTGTGTGTTTTTCTGAGGTGTGTGTGTATGTTTGAGGTGTGTGTGTGTTTTTGAGGTGTGTGTGTATGTTTGAGGTGTGTGTGTTTATGTTTGAGGTGTGAGTCTGTGTATGTTTGAGGTGTGTGTATGTTTGAGGTGCGTGTGTGTATGTTTGAGGTGTGTGTGTTTGAGGTGGGTGTGTGTTTGTGGTGTGTGTGCGTGTGTTTGAGGTGTGTGTGTGTTTGAGGTGTGTGTGTATCTTTGAGGTGTGTGTGTCTGAGATGTGTGTGTATGTTTGAGGTGTGTGTGTTTGAGGTGTGTGTGTATGTTTGAGGTGTGTGTATGTTTGGAGTGTGTGTGTATGTTTGAGGTGTGTGTGTATATGTTTGAGGTGTGTGTGTGTTTGAGGTGTGTGTGTATGTTTGAGGTGTGTGTGTATGTTTGAGGTATGTGTGTATATGTTTGAGGTGTGTGTGTTTATGTTTGAGGTGTGTGTGTGTTTGAGGTGTGTGTGTGTTTGAGTTGTGTGTATATTTGAGGTGTGTGTTTATGTTTGAGGTGTGTGTGTGTGTGTTTGAGGTGTATGTGTGTGTTTGAGGTGTATGTGTGTGTTTGAGGTGTGTGTGTTTGAGGTGTGCGTGTGTATGTTTGAGGAGTGTGTGTGTGTTTGAGGTGTGTGTATGTGTTTGAGGTGTGTGTGTATGTTTGAGGTGTGTGTATGTTTGAGGTGTGCGTGTGTGTTTGAGGTGTGTGTGTGTTTGAGTTGTGTGTATGTGTTTGAGGTGTGTGTGTATGTTTGAGTTGCGTGTGTGTTTGAGGTGTGTGTGTGTTTGAGGTGTGTGTGTATGTTTGAGGTGTGTGTTTGAGGTGTGCGTGTGTATGTTTGAGGTGTGTGTGTGTATGTTTGAGGTGTGTGTGTGTTTGAGGTGTGTATATGTTTGAGGTGTGTGTGTGTTTGAGATGTGCGTGTGTATGTTTGAGGTGTGTGTGTGTGTTTGAGATGTGTGTGTATGTTAGATGTGTGTGTGTGTTTGAGGTGTCTATATGTTTGAGGTGTGTGTGTGTTTGAGATGTGCGTGTGTATGTTTGAGGTGTGTGTGTGTGTTTGAGATGTGTGTGTATGTTAGATGTGTGTGTGTGTTTGAGATGTGTGCGTGTATGTTTGAGGTATGGGCGTGTATGTGTGTTTGAGGTGTGTGTGTGTTTGAGGTGTGCGTGTGTATGTTTGAGGTGTGTGTGTGTTTGAGGTGCGTGTGTGTGTTTGAGGTGTGCGTGTGTATGTTTGAGGTGTGTGTGTGTTTGAGGTGTGCGTGTGTATGTTTGAGGTGTGTGTGTGTTTGAGGTGTGTGTGTGTATGTTTGAGGTGTGTGTGTGTTTGAGGTGTGTGTGTGTTTGAGGTGTGTATATGTTTGAGGTGTGTGTGTATGTTTGAGGTGTGTATATGTTTGAGGTGTGTGTGTGTTTGAGGTGTGTATATGTTTGAGGTGTGTGTGTATGTTTGAGGTGTGTGTGTGTTTGAGGTGTGTGTGTGTTTGAGGTGTGTATATGTTTGAGGTGTGTGTGTGTGTTTGAGGTGTGCGTGTGTATGTTTGAGGTGTGTGTGTGTTTGAGGTCTGTGTATTTGAGGTGTGTGTGTGTTTGAGGTGTGTGTATATTTGAGGTGTGTGTATATGTTTGAGGTGTGTGTGTGTTTGAGATGTGTGTATATGTTTGAGGTGTGTGTATATGTTTGAGGTGTGTGTGTGTTTGAGATGTGTGTGTATGTTTGAGGTGTGCGTGTGTATGTTTGAGGTGTGTGTGTATGTACATGCACAGGGAGAGGGGATTAGAGGAAGGTCAATGGGGTGAAATGTTGATGACCATATTGACAGGGTGAGGTAAAGCAGCCACACGCCATCACCAGGAACTTCTTAGAAATGGAAGAAATTTCAAAATATTTGGCTGAGAGCCACATCACCGAGAATGAGCCTGGATGCACCTTGACACAGCAGCTCGCTCTGTCTAACCATTACCTCACCATTCTCACCCAACTCAATAACTCTCACATACCTCAACCTCAGGAAGGGACAGATTGCAGACCCTCAGGGTGAGAGACAGTGCAGGTAAATCCAGCAATTATAAACAGGGCAGTGAGGGAGGGAGCAGAGGTTGTAGATTAGAGAAGAGCTCGTCACAACAAAGGTGTCATCTGTATAAAAGCTATTTTGCTCTGTCTCTAACCCCGTGCTGTCTCTGTGCTGGGAGTATTTGATGGGGACAGTGTAGAGGGAGCTTTACTCAGTATCTATCCCCGTGCTGTCCCTGTCCTGGGAGTGTTTGATGGGGACAGTGTAGAGGGAACTTTACTCTGTATCTAACCCTGTGCTGTCCCTGTCCTGGGAGTGTTTGATGGGGACAGTGTAGAGGGAGCTTTACTCTGTATCTAACCCCGTCCTGTCCCTGTCCTGGGAGTGTTTGATGGGGGACAGTGTAGAGGCAGCTTTACTCTGTATCTAACCCTGTGCTGTCCCTGTCCTGGGAGTGTTTGATGGGGACAGTGTAGAGGGAACTTTACTCTGTATCTAACCCCGTGCTGTCCCTGTCCTGGGAGTGTTTGATGGGGACAGTGTAGAGAGAGCTTTACTCTGTATCTAACCCTGTGCTGTCCCTGTCCTGGGAGTGTTTGATGGGGACAGTGTAGAGGGAACTTTACTCTGTATCTAACCCTGTGCTGTCCCTGCCCTGGGAGTGTTTGATGGGGACAGTGTAGAGGGAGCTTTACTCTGTATCTAACCCCGTGCTGTCTCTGTGCTGGGAGTGTTTGATGGGGACAGTGTAGAGGGAACTTTACTCTGTATCTAACCCCGTGCTGTCCCTGCCCTGGGAGTGTTTGATGGGGACAGTATAGAGCGAGCTTTACTCTGTATCTAACCCTGTGCTGTCCCTGTCCTGGGAGTGTTTGATGGGGACAGTGTAGAGGGAACTTTACTCTGTATCTAACCCCGTGCTGTCCCTGTCCTGGGAGTGTTTGATGGGGACAGTGTAGAGGGAGCTTTACTCTGTATCTAACCCCGTGCTGTCTCTGTGCTGGGAGTGTTTGATGGGGACAGTGTAGAGGGAACTTTACTCTGTATCTAACCCCGTGCTGTCTCTGTGCTGGGAGTGTTTGATGGGGACAGTGTAGAGGGAACTTTACTCTGTATCTAACCCCGTGCTGTCCCTGTCCTGGGAGTGTTTGATGGGGACAGTATAGAGCGAGCTTTACTCTGTATCTAACCCCGTGCTGTCCCTGTCCTGGGAGTGTTTGATGGGGACAGTATAGAGCGAGCTTTACTCTGTATCTAACCCCGTGCTATCCCTGTCCTGGGAGTGTTTGATGGGGACAGTGTAGAGTGAGCTTTACTCTGTATCTAACCCCGTGCTGTCCCTGTCCTGGGAGTGTTTGATGGGGACAGTGTAGACGGAGCTTTACTCTGTATCTAACCCCGTGCTGTCCCTGTCCTGGGGGTGTTTGATGGGGACAGTGTAGAGCGAGCTTTACTCTGTATCTAACCCCATGCTGTCCCTGTCCTGGGAGTGTTTGATGGGGACAGTGTAGAGAGAGCTTTACTCTGTATCTAACCCCTGTGCGGTCCCTGTCCTGGGAGTGTTTGATGGGGACAGTGTAGAGGGAGCTTTACTCTGTATTTAACCCCGTGCTGTCCCTGTCCTGGGAGTGTTTGATGGGGACAGTGTAGAGGGAGCTTTACTCTGTATCTAACCCATGTTGTCCCTGTCCTGGGAGTGTTTGATGGGGACAGTGTAGAGGGAGCTTTACTCTGTATCTAACCCCCGTGCTGTCCCTGTCCTGGGAGTGTTTGATGGGGACAGTGTAGAGAGAGCTTTACTCTGTATCTAACCCCGTGCTGTCTCTGTGCTGGGAGTGTTTGATGGGGACAGTGTAGAGGAAGCTTTACTCTGTATCTAACCCAATGCTGTCCCTGTCCTGGGAGTGTTTGATGGGGACAGTGTAGAGAGAGCTTTACTCTGTATCTAACCCCGTGCTGTCCCTGTCCTGGGAGTGTTTGATGGGGACAGTGTAGAGAGAGCTTTACTCTGTATCTAACCCCGTGCTGTCCCTGTCCTGGGAGTGTTTGATGGGGACAGTATAGAGCGAGCTTTACTCTGTATCTAACCCCGTGCTGTCTCTGTGCTGGGAGTGTTTGATGGGGACAGTGTAGAGGGAGCTTTACTCTGTATCTAACCCAATGCTGTCCCTGTCCTGGGAGTGTTTGATGGGGACAGTGTAGAGCGAGCTTTACTCTGTATCTAACCCCGTGCTGTCCCTGTCCTGGGAGTGTTTGATGGGGACAGTATAGAGCGAGCTTTACTCTGTATCTAACCCCGTGCTGTCCCTGTCCTGGGAGTGTTTGATGGGGACAGTGGAGAGGGAGCTTTACTCTGTATCTAACCCCGTGCTGTCCCTGTCCTGGGAGTGTTTGATGGGGACAGTGTAGACGGAGCTTTACTCTGTATCTAACCCCGTGCTGTCCCTGTCCTGGGGGTGTTTGATGGGGACAGTGTAGAGCGAGCTTTACTCTGTATCTAACCCCATGCTGTCCCTGTCCTGGGAGTGTTTGATGGGGACAGTGTAGAGAGAGCTTTACTCTGTATCTAACCCCTGTGCGGTCCCTGTCCTGGGAGTGTTTGATGGGGACAGTGTAGAGGGAGCTTTACTCTGTATTTAACCCCGTGCTGTCCCTGCCCTGGGAGTGTTTGATGGGGACAGTGTAGAGGGAGCTTTACTCTGTATCGAACCCCGTGCTGTCTCTGTGCTGGGAGTGTTTGATGGGGACAGTGTAGAGGGAACTTTACTCTGTATCTAACCCCGTGCTGTCTCTGTGCTGGGAGTGTTTGATGGGGACAGTGTAGAGGGAACTTTACTCTGTATCTAACCCCGTGCTGTCCCTGTCCTGGGAGTGTTTGATGGGGACAGTATAGAGCGAGCTTTACTCTGTATCTAACCCCGTGCTGTCCCTGTCCTGGGAGTGTTTGATGGGGACAGTATAGAGCGAGCTTTACTCTGTATCTAACCCCGTGCTATCCCTGTCCTGGGAGTGTTTGATGGGGACAGTGTAGAGTGAGCTTTACTCTGTATCTAACCCCGTGCTGTCCCTGTCCTGGGAGTGTTTGATGGGGACAGTGTAGACGGAGCTTTACTCTGTATCTAACCCCGTGCTGTCCCTGTCCTGGGGGTGTTTGATGGGGACAGTGTAGAGCGAGCTTTACTCTGTATCTAACCCCATGCTGTCCCTGTCCTGGGAGTGTTTGATGGGGACAGTGTAGAGAGAGCTTTACTCTGTATCTAACCCCTGTGCGGTCCCTGTCCTGGGAGTGTTTGATGGGGACAGTGTAGAGGGAGCTTTACTCTGTATTTAACCCCGTGCTGTCCCTGTCCTGGGAGTGTTTGATGGGGACAGTGTAGAGGGAGCTTTACTCTGTATCTAACCCATGTTGTCCCTGTCCTGGGAGTGTTTGATGGGGACAGTGTAGAGGGAGCTTTACTCTGTATCTAACCCCCGTGCTGTCCCTGTCCTGGGAGTGTTTGATGGGGACAGTGTATAGGGAGCTTTACTCTGTATCTAACCCCGTGCTGTCCCTGTCCTGGGAGTATTTGATGGGGACAGTGTAGAGGGAGTTTTACTCTGTATTTAACCCCGTGCTGTCCCTGACCTGGGAGTTTTATTGTTGGGACAGTGTAGAGGGAGCTTTACTCTGTATCTAACCCCACGATGTCCCTGTCCTGGGTGTGTTTGATGGGGACAGTGTAGAGAGAGCTTTACTCTGTATCTAACCCCGTGCTGTCCCTGTCCTGGGAGTGTTTGATGGGGACAGTGTAGAGGAATCTTTACTCTGTATCTAAACCCGTGCTATCCCTGACCTGGGAGTGTTTGATGGGGACAGTGTAGAGAGAGCTTTACTCTGTATCTAACCCCCGTGCTGTCCCTGTCCTGGGAGTGTTTGATGGGGACAGTGTAGAGGGAGCTTTACTCGGTATGTAACCCCGTGCTGTCCCTGTCCTGGGAGTGTTTGATGGGGACAGTGTAGAGGGAGTTTTACTCTGTATTTAACCCCGTGCTGACCCTGACCTGGGAGTTTTATTGTTGGGACAGTGTAGAGGGAGCTTTACTCTGTATTTAACACCATGCTAGTCCTGTCCTGGGAGTTTTATTGTTGGGACAGTGTAGAGGGAGTAAGTCTCGCCTATGCTCACTTAGGGAAGTTATTGGAAGTTGTGTCTCATGAGGATATGTGTGAGTTCTATTGAGTTGTAGCTTCTTGCAATGGTGAAATATTTCTGCTAATGATCAGTTGCTTTTGAAGTGTGTTTCAGTTTCAGTTCCATTGTGTACCTGGAGTGCACACCTTTATTAACAGGGTAATATCTGAGGGGTACACACTGGATCTGACTGTGACCTCTGCCTCTGACACAAAGCCTTGTTGCATTTTAACCCAGTGCTGCCCAGCAACGTCCAAAGCTGACATTTACATCATGTGACTGGTCACATGACAGACCTGAGGCAGCCTCCTTTTCCATTGGCCTGTTCAGTGAGCTGAGTGGGGATGGGATGTTTGATATCTGAGTTTACCTGTTCCTTGTTGTGGAGTCAGTGAGTGGGAGAGATCCAGATTAATGTCTGCTTTGTGATGACTCTGAGCCCCGTGATACCCTCACTCAATTCACCCCGCTCTGCAATCCACCCCCTTTCCTCCTTAAACCATCATCCACTGACTGGACCCCCTCTCCCATGGAGCATCCCACTGACTGGACCCTCCTCTCCCATGGACCATCCCACTGACTGGACCCCTCTCTCCCATGGAGCATCCCACTGACTGGATCCCCCTCTCCCATGGACCATCCCACTGACTGGTCCCCCCTCTCTCCCATGGACCTTCCCACTGACTGGACCCCCCTCTCTCCCATGGAGCATCCACTGACTGGACCCCCCTCTCCCATGGACCTTCCCACTCTCATGGACCTTCCCACTGACTGGACCCCCCTCTCCCATGGGTCTTCCCACTGACTGGACCCCCCTCTCCCATGGGTCTTCCCACTGACTGGACTCCCCTCTCCCATGGATCTTCCCACTGACTGGATCCCCCTCTCTCTCATGGGTTTTCCCACTGACGGGATCACCCTCTCTCATGGCGTTCCTGTTGACTGGACACCCCTCTCCCATGGACCTTCCCACTGACTGGATCCCCCTCTCTCATGGGTCTTCCCACTGACTGGACCCCCCTCTCCCATGGACCTTCCCACTGACTGGATCCCCCTCTCCCATGGACCTTCCCACTGACTGGACCCCCCTCTCCCATGGACCTTCCCACTGACTAGACCCCCCTCTCCCATGGAGTATCCCACTGACTGGACCCCCCTCTCCCATGGGTCTTTCCACTGACTGGACCCCCCTCTCTCATGGACCTTCCCACTGACTGGACCCCCCTCTCCCATGGACCTTCCCAATGACTGGACCCCCCTCTCTCATGGGTCTTCCCACTGACTGGATCCCCCTCTCCCAAGGGTCTTCCCACTGACTGGATCCCCCGCTCCCATGGACCTTCCCACTGACTGGACCCCCCTCTCTCATGGGTCTTCCCACTGACTGGATCCCCCTCTCCCATGGACCTTCCCACTGACTGGATCCCCCTCTCCCATGGACCTTCCCACTGACTGGACCCCCCTCTCTCATGGACCTTCCCACTGACTGGACCCCCCTCTCTCATGGACCTTCCCACTGACTGGACCCCCCTCTCTCATGGACCTTCCCACTGACTGGACCCCCCTCTCTCATGGACCTTCCCACTGACTGGACCCCCCTCTCTCATGGACCTTCCCACTGACTGGACCCCCCTCTCCCATGGGTCTTCCCACTGACTGGACCCCCCCCCCCCTCTCCCATGGGTCTTCCCACTGACTGGACCCCCCCCTCTCCCATGGGTCTTCCCACTGACTGGATCCCCCTCTTTCTCATGGGTCTTCCCACTGACAGGATCGCCCTCTCTCATGGCGTTCCTGTTGACTGGACCCCCCTCTCCCATGGGTCTTCCCACTGACTGGACCCCCCTCTCCCATGGGTCTTCCCACTGACTGGACCCCCCTCTCCCATGGGTCTTCCCACTGACTGGACCCCCCTCTCCCATGGGTCTTCCCACTGACTGGACCCCCCTCTCCCATGGACCTTCCCACTGACTGGATCCCCCTCTCCCATGGGTCTTCCCACTGACGGGATCTCCCTCTCTCATGGCGTTCCTGTTGACTGGACCCCCTCTCCCATGGACCTTCCCACTGACTGGATCCCCCTCTCTCATGGGTCTTCCCACTGACTGGACCCCCCTCTCCCATGGACCTTCCCACTGACTGGATCCCCCTCTCCCATGGACCTTCCCACTGACTGGACCCCCCTCTCCCATGGACCTTCCCACTGACTAGACCCCCCTCTCCCATGGAGTATCCCACTGACTGGACCCCCCTCTCCCATGGGTCTTTCCACTGACTGGACCCCCCTCTCTCATGGACCTTCCCACTGACTGGACCCCCCTCTCCCATGGACCTTCCCAATGACTGGACCCCCCTCTCTCATGGGTCTTCCCACTGACTGGATCCCCCTCTCCCAAGGGTCTTCCCACTGACTGGATCCCCCTCTCCCATGGACCTTCCCACTGACTGGACCCCCCTCTCTCATGGGTCTTCCCACTGACTGGATCCCCCTCTCCCATGGACCTTCCCACTGACTGGATCCCCCTCTCCCATGGACCTTCCCACTGACTGGACCCCCCTCTCTCATGGACCTTCCCACTGACTGGACCCCCCTCTCTCATGGACCTTCCCACTGACTGGACCCCCCTCTCTCATGGACCTTCCCACTGACTGGACCCCCCTCTCTCATGGACCTTCCCACTGACTGGACCCCCCTCTCTCATGGACCTTCCCACTGACTGGACCCCCCTCTCCCATGGGTCTTCCCACTGACTGGACCCCCCCCCCCCTCTCCCATGGGTCTTCCCACTGACTGGATCCCCCTCTTTCTCATGGGTCTTCCCACTGACGGGATCGCCCTCTCTCATGGCGTTCCTGTTGACTGGACCCCCCTCTCCCATGGGTCTTCCCACTGACTGGACCCCCCTCTCCCATGGGTCTTCCCACTGACTGGACCCCCCTCTCCCATGGGTCTTCCCACTGACTGGACCCCCCTCTCCCATGGGTCTTCCCACTGACTGGACCCCCCTCTCCCATGGACCTTCCCACTGACTGGATCCCCCTCTCCCATGGGTCTTCCCACTGACGGGATCTCCCTCTCTCATGGCGTTCCTGTTGACTGGACCCCCTCTCCCATGGACCTTCCCACTGACTGGACCCCCCTCTCCCATGGACCTTCCCACTGACTGGACCCCCCTCTCCCATGGGTCTTCCCACTGACTGGACCCCCCTCTCCCATGGACCTTCCCACTGACTGGATCCCCCTCTCTCATGGTGTTCCTGTTGACTGGATCCCCTCTTTGGGAATTATTTGTCCCCCACCGTGGTGCGAGCAGTCAGGCTCTGTGTCTGAGTAGGCTCTATTGCCATGGAGGGTAGCACATGACGACAGTCTGTGGTCCCATTTCTTGGGTGGGTCAGTGAAAATGGACTGTCCCTCAGAACCACACAGAATAATGAGCCCAGTGCATCGGCTACTCAACAAGGGCAGTCCTACCTGAGTAACAATCACAGCAACACCCACTTGAACAAAGAAACCTTTGCATGGAGAATGGTATCCTCACTGTCAGTAGCTCTCCTCAGAAATTAAACACTGCCAGGTTCTATCACCCTCTTACTCATTCCCAGTATCAGTTACCCCCTGTTACTCACTCCTGGAATCTATTACATTCTGTTCCTTACTTCCAATACCTATTGTCTTCTGTTACTCACTCCTAATGTATTACTCTCTGTTATTTATGCCTCATGTCTATTACTTTCTGTTATTCACTGCTAGTGTCTATTCCTCTCTGTTACTTATTCCTAGTATCTGTTATTCTCTGATATTCTGAGAGATAGTTACTCTCCTTCACTCGTCCTAGTATCTATTCTTCTCTGTTACTCACTCCTCGTGTCTATTAGTCTCTGTTACTAACTCCTAGTGTCTGTTATTCTCTCCCATATCTGATAATCACTCCTAGTGACTATTACTCTGTTACTCATTCCTAGTGTCTATTCTTTGCTGTTACTGACTCCTAGTATCTGTTACTCTGTCAGTTGCTCCTAGTGATTATTACTAGCTGTTACTCACTCCTTGTGTCTATTACTCTGTTACTCACTCTTAGTATCTGTGACTCTGCATTACTCACTCCTACTGTCAATTACTCTCTGTTACTCACTGCTGGTGATTATTACTCTCTGTTACTCACACCTAGTAATTATTACTCTCTGTTTATACCTGGTCTCTGTTACTCACTCCTAGTGTCTGTTGTTTAGAATCTATAATTTTGGATTTCATTCCCCTATTAGCATCGTTTATTCCCAGTTTCAGTTTCTGCCTCTCAGACTGTTCCTGTTACTCAGCTGGGAAGCCTTTGCTGCTGTTGTTTCTGTGTGGGAGTAGTTTATTCAACAGTAGATTGCATGGATCTGCCTGTCTGATCCCTCTAACGCAGTAATGGTAGTGTTACCATGGTGATCAGATTTGCAATCCAATATCCCCTCCCACCCCCAGCTGGGTAATAGCAGGTATCTGCAGGCAGTGCTGAGTGGTTGTTTGTGTAGAATACACACTGTATAAACCCACTGCATCTTCTCCAGCCTCTGACTGATGGAGCTGATCACTGTGGACACTGCCCCCCGACCCGTTCGTCCCAGCTCCCCGCGGGAGAGAGGGGGGGGTCCCAGTCACTAAGAGGGGGGGGTCCCAGTCCCTGAGGGAGAGAGAGGGGGGTCTCAGTCACTGAGAGGGAGGGGTCCCAGTCCCTGTGGGGGAGAGAGAGAGGGGGGGTGGGTGTCCCAGTCCACTGCAGGAGAGAGTGGGGTCTCAGTCCCCGCAGGGGAGAGAGGAGGTCCCAGTCCCTGAGGGAGAGAGAGGGGGGTCTCAGTCCCCAGGAAGAGAAGGGGGTCCCAGTCCCCGCGGAACAGAGAGGGGGGTCCCAGTCCCTGAGGGAGAGAGAGGGAGGTCCCAGTCCCTGAGGGAGAGAGAGGGGGGTCTCAGTCCCCGCGGAACAGAGAGGGGGGTCCCAGTCCCTGAGGGAGAGAGAGGGAGGTCCCAGTCCCTGAGGGAGAGAGAGGGGGGTCTCAGTCCCCAGGAAGAGAAGGGGGTCCCAGTCCCCGAGAGAGAGGGGGGGGGGTCACAGTCCCCAGGAAGAGAAGGGGGTCCCAGTGCCTGAGGGAGAGTGGGGTCCCAGTCCCCGAGGGAGAGAAGTGGATCCCAGTCCCCAGGGGAGAGTGGGGGTCCCAGTCCTGGGAAGAGTGGTTGGTTAGTTGCTGATGGGAATTTAGCTGTGATCCCAGTGCTGTAAGTATGGTACTGAGGTCAGTTTCACTGACCACACAGCTAGCCCCTGGAAATTTCTAGAAGAGGAGGTAAATCTCAGCAAAGTGCTCCTACTTCACGCTCTCTGTTCAGAGTGAGAGAAACAGTCCTCTCTGCCTATTGGTTCCTGACTGAGGTTTGTTCCTCACATGGGACTTCTATTCCAGCTCATTCCCTCGGCATCTCCTGGCATTCCTTTCTCTCCCTTGTGTCTTTATCCAGTTCCTGTTCTGATTCACATTAACCCACTCCCTGTGGTGGTCAGGCCCATATTCTGTCCACTCTCTGACTAAAGGCCTTTCTCCTCAATACTCCAGCGGTCGTCATGGTGACGCTAATATTGACAGCTCCAGGTGGAAACACCTTCTCCACATCCAGCCCCCTTGAAAATCAAACCCTTTCACAATTATAAAGGCTGCTGTCAGGGATCATACAGTACAGCAGTCCCAACTTCCTCAATCTATCCTCATCCCCTTAGGCCTATTCAGGCTGAATGGCCTACTCCTGCATCTATTGTCTATTGTCTACAATGCCTCCATTACTCCCACTTCCCTGGACTAGGCCCATAGCCTTGAGGACTTCCTCTTCAGCCTTTTTATTCAGATCCCGGCCTGGTCAGTCTCTGCTGCACGCGATAACGAAGCTCCCAGCTCTGGTTCCAACCTGGGAAATCTGATTCTCTCCTCCCACCCCTCCCTACATTCCCCCGAGGGTCTGTCCCCATCCTGTTGCTGAGCTGATGGCGGTGCTGCACATTGAGCGTGTGTATTATCCACAACACTGACTCTGCCTTTCAGATACTCTGCTGGTGACACAGCCTCCCTCCCTCACTCCCTCCCTCCCTCCACCTCACTCCCTCGCTCCCTCGGCCTGCAGCCTAACCTTTCTGAATGCGCTAACGCTCTCAGGTCCGTATCCGTGGAGGACGTACCCGTTTTGAGGGCCGGCTGGAGGTGCTGACCACAGCAGCTAACGGCACTCGGCACTGGGGCCTGGTCTGCGGAGAGGCCTGGGGCATGTTGGAAGCCATGGTGGCGTGTCGGCAGCTGGGCATCGGATACGCCAGTCAAGGTGTCCAAGTATGTGCGCCTCGGGTCTGACCGTATTCTCCACCAACTCCCACCGCCCCGCTCAAACACCCAGGGTTCAGCACCAAGGGGCGGCGTCTCAGCCCTGACTGCCAGCTGCCTGGATGTGAGGCATTGTCATGACCAGCACGGCGGGGGAGGGGAGAGGGAGAGGGGTGAGAGGGGGAGGAGGGTGGGAGGGTGTTCTGTGGTGGAGCAGGGTCTGCGCGCTGACACGCTGAGAACTCCCTGCAGATTCGGATTGTCGGTGGGAGAACGGCCTACGAAGGCCGTGTGGAGATTCTGCACAGCGGCAACTGGGGGATAGTATGCAGTGACGGGTGGACCACCAGAGAGGCTATGGTGGCGTGCAGACAGCTGGGGCTGGGCTACTCGCTGCACGCTGTAACGGTACGTACAGGCAGTGGGCTAGGGGAGCCAGCACACAACACACTGGAGACGGAGCGGGGAATGGGACTGGGGAGGGACAGAGGTAGGGAGGGAGGGGGAGGGATGGACAGAGTGAGGGAAAGAGGATGGAGGTGGGTCAGCGACAGAGGGCAGTGCTCAGTTCTCCCTCGGGATGGTGGTGACACTGAGGAGCCTATGTTGTGCCAGGGAGCTGTGTAGGAGTTGGCACAGTGACAGGGCACTCTGTTCCTCAGCTACTGAACCCACTCAGTCACACTGCGCTGGCACTGCCACAGAGAACCAGGCAACAGCTAAGGCACAGGGCATGGACACTAGATCGGGGCTCCGATTGGCAAGCTGCCTGGACTGAGGTCCTCACTCTGAACTGGAAACCAGGGGTCCACATCCTGGGGTCCACACTCTGGGGTCCACACTCTGGGGTCCACACCCTGGGGTCCACACCCTGTACTGGGAACTGGGGTCCTCACCCTGGGGTCCTCACCCTGAACTGGGGTCCTCACCCTGGGGTCCTCACTCTGAACTGGGAACCTGGGGTGCACACCCTGGGGTCCACATCCTGGGATCCTCACCCTGGGGTCCACACACTGGGGTCCTTACCCTGGGGTCCTCACCCTGGGATCCACACCCTGAACTGGGAACTGGGGTCCTCACCCTGGGGTCCACACCCTGAACTGGGAACTGGGGTCCTCACCCTGGGGTCCTCACTCTGAACTGGGAACTGGGGTCCACACCCTGGGGTCCACACCCTGAACTGGGAACCTGGGGTCCACACTCTGGGGTCCACAGCCTGGAGTCGACAGCCTGGGGTCCACAGCCTGGAGCCGACAGCCTGGGGTCCTGACACTGGAGTCCACACGCTGGGGTCCTCACTCTGGGGTCCTCACCCTGAACTGAGTGAGGGGCATGGATAGGATAAATAGACAAAGTCTTTTCCTTGGGGTGGGGGAGTCCAGAACTAGAGGGCACAGGTTTAGGGTGAGAGGGGAACGATGTAAAAGAGACCTAAGGGGCAACTTTTTCACACAGAGGGTGGTACGTGTGTGGAATGAGCTGCCAGAGGATGTGATGGAAGCCGGTACAATTACAACATTTAAAAGGCATTTGGATGGGTATATGAATAGGAAGGGTTTGGAGGGATATGGGCCGGGTGCTGGCAGGTGGGACTAGATTGGGTTGGGATATCTGGTCGGCATGGACAGGTTGGACCGAAGGGTCTGTTTCCTTGCTCGATGACTCTATGACTCCGTGCTCCCGGCAGACAGAGAGCACCTTTAACCACTTACCTCCTCCTCTTTCCCAAGGAAACCTGGTACTGGGATGATGATACCGGGGTCAAAGAGATGGTGCTGAGTGGAGTGAAGTGTACAGGAAACGAGATGACATTGAGCCAGTGTCAGAACCACGGAGAGACCGTGAAGTGCAAGAAGACTGGCACTCGGTTTGCTGCTGGAGTGATCTGCTCAGAGAGTAAGGAGACTCCATCATCTCCCTTTGTCATAAAGAGGACTTTCTCATTCTCATGTTCCCTGTGTGTGACCAGCCCTCCCTGTCTCTGTGTGTGACCAGCCCTCCCTGTCTCTGTGTGTGTGACCAGCCTTCCCTGTCTCTGTGTGTGACCAGCCTTCCCTGTCTGTGTGTGTGTGACCAGCCTTCCCTGTCTGTGTGTGTGTGACCAGCCTTCCCTGTCTGTGTGTGTGTGTGACCAGCCTTCCCTGTCTGTGTGTGTGTGTGACCAGCCTTCCCTGTCTGTGTGTGTGTGTGACCAGCCTTCCCTGTCTGTGTGTGTGTGTGACCAGCCCTCCCTGTCCCTGTGTGTGACCAGCCTTCCCTGTCTGTGTGTGTGTGTGACCAGCCCTCCCTGTCCCTGTGTGTGACCAGCCCTCCCTGTCTCTGTGTGCGACCAGCCTTCCCTGTCTCTGTGTGTGACCAGCCCTCGCTGTCTCTGTGTGTGACCAGCCCTCCCTGTCTCTGTGTGTGACCAGCCCTCCCTGTCTCTGTGTGTGACCAGCCCTCCCTGTCTCTGTGTGTGACCAGCCTTCCCTGTCTGTGTGTGTGTGTGACCAGCCCTCCCTGTCTCTGTGTGTGACCAGCCTTCCCTGTCTGTGTGTGTGTGAGACCAGCCCTCCCTGTCTCTGTGTGTGACCAGCCCTCCCTGTCTCTGTGTGTGACCAGCCCGCCCTGTCTCTGTGTGTGACCAGCCCTCCCTGTCCCTGTGTGAGACCAGCCCTCCCTGTCCCTGTGTGTGACCAGCCCTCCCTGTCTCTGTGTGTGACCAGCCCTCCCTGTCCCTGTGTGACCAGCCCTCCCTGTCTCTGTGTGACCAGCCCTCCCTGTCCCTGTGTGAGACCAGCCCTCCCTGTCTGTGTGTGACCAGCCCTCCCTGTCTCTGTGTGTGACCAGCCCTCCCTGTCTGTGTGTGTGTGACCATCCCTCCCTGTCTCTGTGTGTGACCAGCCCTCCCTGTCTGTGTGTGACCAGCCCTCCCTGTCTCTGTGTGTGACCAGCCCTCCCTGTCTCTGTGTGTGACCAGCCCTCCCTGTCTCTGTGTGACCAGCCCTCCCTGTCTGTGTGTGTGTGACCAGCCCTCCCTGTCTCTGTGTGTGACCAGCCCTCCCTGTCTCTGTGTGACCAGCCCTCCCTGTCTGAGTGTGTGTGACCAGCCCTCCCTGTCCCTGTGTGTGACCAGCCCTCCCTGTCTGAGTGTGTGTGACCAGCCCTCCCTGTCTGTGTGTGTGTGACCAGCCCTCCCTGTCCCTGCGTGAGACCAGCCCTCCCTGTCTCTGTGTGTGACCAGCCCTCCCTGTCTCTGTGTGTGACCAGCCCTCCCTGTCTCTGTGTGTGACCAGCCCTCCCTGTCTTTGTGTGACCAGCCCTCCCTGTCTGTGTGTGTGTGACCAGCCCTCCCTGTCTCTGTGTGTGACCAGCCCTCCCTGTCTCTGTGTGACCAGCCCTCCCTGTCTCTGTGTGAGACCAGCCCTCCCTGTCCCTGTGTGTGACCAGCCCTCCCTGTCCCTGTGTGAGACCGGCCCTCCCTGTCCCTGTGTGTGACCAGCCCTCCCTGTCCCTGTGTGAGACCGGCCCTCCCTGTCCCTGTCCCTGTGTGTGACCAGCCCTCCCTGTCTGTGTGTGACCAGCCTTCCCTGTCTGTGTGTGTGTGACCAGCCCTCCCTGTCTCTGTGTGAGACCAGCCCTCCCTGTCCCTGTGTGAGACCAGCCCTCCCTGTCCCTGTGTGAGACCAGCCCTCCCTGTCTCTGTGTGAGACCAGCCCTCCCTGTCTCTGTGTGAGACCAGCCCTCCCTGTCTCTGTGTGAGACCAGCCCTCCCTGTCTCTGTGTGAGACCAGCCCTCCCTGTCTCTGTGTGAGACCAGCCCTCCCTGTCTCTGTGAGACCAGCCCTCCCTGTCTCTGTGTGAGACCAGCCCTCCCTGTTTTTGTGAGACCGGCTCTCCCTGTCTCTGTGTGAGACCAGCCCTCCCTGTCCCTGTGTGAGACCAGCCCTCCCTGTCCCTGTGTGAGACCAGCCCTCCCTGTCCCTGTGTGAGACCAGCCCTCCCTGTCCCTGTGTGAGACCAGCCCTCCCTGTCCCTGTGTGAGACCAGCCCTCCGTGTCCCTGTGTGAGACCAGCCCTCCCTGTCTCTGTGTGTGACCAGCCCTCCCTATCTCTGTGAGACCAGCCCTCCCTATCTCTGTGAGACCAGCCCTCCCTATCTCTGTGAGACCAGCCCTCCCTGTCTCTGTGTGTGACCAGCCCTCCCTGTCCCTGTGTGTGACCAGCCCTCCCTGTCTCTGTGTGTGACCAGCCCTCCCTGTCCCTGTGTGTGACCAGCCCTCCCTGTCCCTGTGTGTGACCAGCCCTCCCTGTCCCTGTGTGTGACCAGCCCTCCCTGTCCCTGTGTGAGACCAGCCCTCCCTGTCTCTGTGTGAGACCAGCCCTCCCTGTCTCTGTGTGAGACCAGCCCTCCCTGTCTCTGTGTGAGACCAGCCCTCCCTGTTCCTGTGTGTGACCAGCCCTCCCTGTCTCTGTGTGACCAGCCCTCCCTGTCTGTGTGTGTGACCAGCCCTCCCTGTCTCTGTGTGAGACCAGCCCTCCCTGTCTCTGTGGGAGACCAGCCCTCCCTGTCCCTGTGTGTGACCAGCCCTCACTGTCTCTGTGTGACCAGCCCTCCCTGTCTGTGTGTGTGACCAGCCCTCCCTGTCTCTGTGTGAGACCAGCCCTCCCTGTCCCTGTGTGAGACCAGCCCTCCCTGTCCCTGTGTGAGACCAGCCCTCCCTGTCCCTGTGTGAGACCAGCCCTCCCTGTCCCTGTGTGTGACCAGCCCTCCCTGTCCGTGTGTGTGACCAGCCCTCCCTGTCTCTGTGTGTGACCAGCCCTCCCTGTCTCTGTGTGTGACCAGCCCTCCCTGTCTCTGTGTGACCAGCCCTCCCTGTCCCTGTGAGACCGGCCCTCCCTGTCTCTGTGTGTGACCGGCCCTCCCTGTCCCTGTGTGACCAGCCGTCCCTGTCTGTGTGTGACCAGCCCTCCCTGTCCCTGTGAGACCGGCCCTCCCTGTCCCTGTGTGAGACCAGCCCTCCCTGTCCCTGTGTGAGACCAGCCCTCCCTGTCCCTGTGTGAGACCAGCCCTCCCTGTCTGTGTGTGAGACCAGCCCTCCCTGTCCCTGTGAGACCGGCCCTCCCTGTCCCTGTGTGAGACCAGCCCTCCCTGTCCCTGTGTGAGACCAGCCCTCCCTGTCCCTGTGTGTGACCAGCCCTCCCTGTCCCTGTGTGTGACCAGCCCTCCCTGTCCCTGTGTGTGTGACCAGACCTCCCTGTCTCTGTGAGACCAGCCCTCCCTTTCTCTGTGTGAGACCAGCCCTCCCTGTTTTTGTGAGACCGGCTCTCCCTGTCTCTGTGTGAGACCAGCCCTCCCTGTCCCTGTGTGAGACCAGCCCTCCCTGTCCCTGTGTGAGACCAGCCCTCCCTGTCTCTGTGTGTGACCAGCCCTCCCTGTCCCTGTGTGTGACCAGCCCTCCCTATCTCTGTGAGACCAGCCCTCCCTGTCTCTGTGTGTGACCAGCCCTCCCTATCCCTGTGTGTGACCAGCCCTCCCTGTCCCTGTGTGTGACCAGCCCTCCCTGTCCCTGTGTGTGACCAGCCCTCCCTGTCTCTGTGTGTGACCAGCCCTCCCTGTCTCTGTGTGACCAGCCCTCCCTGTCCCTGTGTGAGACTAGCCCTCCCTGTCTGTGTGTGTGACCAGCCCTCCCTGTCCCTGTGTGAGACCAGCCCTCCCTGTCCCTGTGTGAGACCAGCCCTCCCTGTCCCTGTGTGTGACCAGCCCTCCCTGTCCCTGTGTGTGACCAGCCCTCCCTGTCCCTGTGTGTGACCAGCCCTCCCTGTCTCTGTGTGAGACCAGCCCTCCCTATCTCTGTTTGTGACCAGCCCTCCCTGTCCCTGTGTGTGACCAGCCCTCCCTGTCTGTGTGTGAGACCAGCCCTCCCTGTCCCTGTGTGTGACCAGTCCTCCCTGTCCCTGTGTGAGACCAGCCCTCCCTGTCCCTGTGTGAGACCAGCCCTCCCTGTCCCTGTGTGAGACCAGCCCTCCCTGTCCCTGTGTGTGACCAGCCCTCCCTGTCCCTGTGTGTGACCAGCCCTCCCTGTCTCTGTGTGAGACCAGCCCTCCCTGTCTCTGTGTGAGACCAGCCCTCCCTGTCCCTGTGTGTGACCAGCCCTCCCTGTCTGTGTGTGAGACCAGCCCTCCCTGTCTGTGTGTGAGACCAGCCCTCCCTGTCCCTGTGTGTGACCAGCCCTCCCTGTCTCTGTGTGAGACCAGCCCTCCCTGTCTCTGTGTGTGACCAGCCCTCCCTGTCCCTGTGTGAGACCAGCCCTCCCTGTCCCTGTGTGTGACCAGCCCTCCCTGTCTGTGTGTGAGACCAGCCCTCCCTGTCCCTGTGTGAGACCAGCCCTCCCCGTCTCTGTGTGAAACCAGCCCTCCCTGTCTCTGTGTGAAACCAGCCCTCCCTGTCTCTGTGTGAAACCAGCCCTCCCTGTCTCTGTGTGAAACCAGCCCTCCCTTTCTCTGTGTGAGACCAGCCCTCCCTGTTTTTGTGAGACCGGCTCTCCCTGTCTCTGTGTGAGACCAGCCCTCCCTGTCCCTGTGTGAGACCAGCCCTCCCTGTCCCTGTGTGAGACCAGCCCTCCCTGTCCCTGTGTGAGACCAGCCCTCCCTGTCCCTGTGTGAGACCAGCCCTCCCTGTCCCTGTGTGTGACCAGCCCTCCCTGTCCCTGTGTGTGACCAGCCCTCCCTATCTCTGTGAGACCAGCCCTCCCTATCTCTGTGAGACCAGCCCTCCCTGTCTCTGTGTGTGACCAGCCCTCCCTATCCCTGTGTGTGACCAGCCCTCCCTGTCCCTGTGTGTGACCAGCCCTCCCTGTCCCTGTGTGTGACCAGCCCTCCCTGTCTCTGTGTGTGACCAGCCCTCCCTGTCCCTGTGTGTGACCAGCCCTCCCTGTCTCTGTGTGACCAGCCCTCCCTGTCTCTGTGTGAGACCAGCCCTCCCTGTCTCTGTGTGAGACCAGCCCTCCCTGTCCCTGTGTGAGACCAGCCCTCCCTGTCTCTGTGTGTGACCAGCCCTCCCTGTCTCTGTGTGTGACCAGCCCTCCCTGTCTCTGTGTGTGACCAGCCCTCCCTGTCTCTGTGTGACCAGCCCTCCCTGTCCCTGTGAGACCGGCCCTCCCTGTCCTCCCTGTCTCTGTGTGTGACCAGCCCTCCCTGTCCCTGTGTGACCAGCCCTCCCTGTCTGTGTGTGACCAGCCCTCCCTGTCCCTGTGAGACCGGCCCTCCATGTCCCTGTGTGAGACCAGCCCTCCCTGTCCCTGTGTGTGACCAGCCCTCCCTGTCTGTGTGTGTGACCAGCCCTCCCTGTCCCTGTGTGTGTGACCAGCCCTCCCTGTCTGTGTGTGAGACCAGCCCTCCCTGTCCCTGTGAGACCGGCCCTCCCTGTCTCTGTGTGTGACCAGCCCTCCCTGTCCCTGTGTGAGACCAGCCCTCCCTGTCCCTGTGTGAGACCAGCCCTCCCTGTCCCTGTGTGTGTGACCAGCCCTCTCTGTCTCTGTGTGAGACCAGCCCTCCCTGTCCCTGTGTGAGACCAGCCCTCCCTGTCTCTGTGTGAGACCAGCCCTCCCTGTCCCTGTGTGAGACCAGCCCTCCCTGTCCCTGTGTGAGACCAGCCCTCCCTGTCTCTGTGTGAGACCAGCCCTCCCTGTCCCTGTGTGTGTGACCAGCCCTCCCTGTCTGTGTGTGTGACCAGCCCTCCCTGTCTCTGTGTGAGACCAGCCCTCCCTGTCTCTGTGTGAGACCAGCCCTCCCTGTCCCTGTGTGAGACCAGCCCTCGCTGTCCCTGTGTGTGACGAGCCCTCCCTGTCCCTGTGTGTGTGACCAGCCCTCTCTGTCTCTGTGTGAGACCAGCCCTCCCTGTCCCTGTGTGAGACCAGCCCTCCCTGTCCCTGTGTGAGACCAACCCTCCCTGTCTGTGTGTGAGACCAGCCCTCCCTGTCTCTGTGTGAGACCAGCCCTCCCTGTCTCTGTGTGAGACCAGCCCTCCCTGTCCCTGTGTGAGACCAGCCCTCCCTGTCTCTGTGTGAGACCAGCCCTCCCTGTCTGTGTGTGTGACCAGCCCTCGCTGTCTCTGTGTGTGACCAGTCCCCCCTGTCCCTGTGTGAGACCAGCCCTCCCTGTCTGTGTGTGAGACCAGCCCTCCCTGTCTCTGTGTGAGACCAGCTCTCCCTGTCCCTGTGTGAGACCAGCCCTCCCTGTCTGTGTGTGTGACCAGCCCTCCCTGTCTGTGTGTGTGACCAGCCCTCGCTGTCTCTGTGTGTGACCAGTCCCCCCTGTCCCTGTGTGAGACCAGCCCTCCCTGTCCCTGTGTGAGACCAGCCCTCCCTGTCCCTGTGTGTGACCAGTCCCCCCTGTCCCTATGTGAGACCAGCCCTCCCTGTCCCTGTGTGAGACCAGCCCTCCCTGTCCCTGTGTGAGACCAGCCCTCGCTGTCCCTGTGTGAGACCAGCCCTCCCTGTCCCTGTGTGTGACCAGCCCTCCCTGTCTCTGTGTGAGACCAGCCCTCCCTGTCTCTGTGTGAGACCAGCCCTCCCTGTCTCTGTGTGACCAGCCCTCCCTGTCTGTGTGTGACCAGCCCTCCCTGTCTGTGTGTGTGACCAGCCCTCCCTGTCTCTGTGTGTGACCAGCCCTCCCTGTCTCTGTGTGACCAGCCCTACCTGTCCCTGTGTGTGACCTGTCCTCCCTGTCTCTGTGTGAGACCAGCCCTCCCTGTCCCTGTGTGAGACCAGCCCTCCCTGTCCCTGTGTGAGACCAGCCCTCCCTGTCCCTGTGTGAGACCAGCCCTCCCTGTCTCTGTGTGAGACCTGCCCTCCCTGTCCCTGTGTGTGTGACCAGCCCTCCCTGTCTGTGTGTGTGACCAGCCCTCCCTGTCCCTGTGTGAGACCAGCCCTCCCTGTCCCTGTGTGAGACCAGCCCTCCCTGTCCCTGTGTGAGACCAGCCCTCCCTGTCTCTGTGTGAGACCAGCCCTCCCTGTCCCTGTGTGAGACCAGCCCTCCCTGTCTGTGTGTGTGACCAGCCCTCCCTGTCCCTATGTGAGACTAGCCCTCCCTGTCCCTGTGTGTGTGACCAGCCCTCTCTGTCTCTGTGTGAGACCAGCCCTCCCTGTCCCTGTGTGAGACCAGCCCTCCCTGTCCCTGTGTGAGACCAGCCCTCCCTGTCCCTGTGTGAGACCAGCCCTCCCTGTCCCTGTGTGAGACCAGCCCTCCCTGTCCCTGTGTGAGACCAGCCCACCCTGTCTCTGTGTGAGACCAGCCCTCCCTGTCTGTGTGTGTGACCAGCCATCGCTGTCTCTGTGTGTGACCAGTCCCCCCTGTCCCTGTGTGAGACCAGCCCTCCCTGTCTGTGTGTGAGACCAGCCCTCCCTGTCTGTGTGTGTGACCAGCCCTCCCTGTCCCTGTGTGTGTGACCAGCCCTCCCTGTCTCTCTGTGAGACCAGCCCTCCCTGTCTCTGTGTGTGACCAGTCCCCCCTGTCCCTGTGTGAGACCAGCCCTCCCTGTCCCTGTGTGAGACCAGCCCTCCCTGTCCCTGTGTGAGACCAGCCCTCCCTGTCTGTGTGTGTGACCAGCCCTCCCTGTCTGTGTGTGTGACCAGCCCTCCCTGTCCCTGTGTGAGACCAGCCCTCCCTGTCTGTGTGTGTGACCAGCCCTCGCTGTCTCTGTGTGTGACCAGTCGCCCCTGTCCCTGTGTGAGACCAGCCCTCCCTGTCCCTGTGTGTGACCAGTCCCCCCTGTCCCTGTGTGAGACCAGCCCCCCCTGTCCCTGTGTGAGACCAGCCCTCCCTGTCCCTGTCCCTGTGTGAGACCAGCCCTCCCTGTCCCTGTCCCTGTGTGAGACCAGCCCTCCCTGTCCCTGTGTGTGACCAGTCCCCCCTGTCCCTGTGTGAGACCAGCCCTCCCTGTCCCTGTGTGTGACCAGTCCCCCCTGTCTCTGTGTGAGACCAGCCCTCCCTGTCCCTGTGTGAGACCAGTCCCCCCTGTCCCTGTGTGTGACCAGCCCTCCCTGTGTCTGTGAGGCGGGCCAACCCTGTCCTCCCTGTCTCTGTGAGACCGGCCCTCCCCACCCTCCCTGTCCTCCCCGCCCTCCCCACCCTCCCTGTCCTCCCCGCCCTCCCCACCCTCCCTGTCCTCCCCGCCCTCCCTGTCCTCCCCGCCCTCCCTGTCCTCCCCGTCTCTGTGAGACCAGCCCTCCCTGTCTCTGTGTGAGACCGGCCCTCCCTGTCTGTGTGTGACCAGCCCTCCCTGTCTCTGTGTGTAACCAGCCCTCCCTGTCTCTGTGTGTGACCAGCCCTCCCTGTCTCTGTGTGACCAGCCCTCCCTGTCCCTGTGTGACCAGCCCTCCCTGTCTCTGTGTGTAACCAGCCCTCCCTGTCTCTGTGTGTGACCAGCCCTCCCTGTCTCTGTGTGACCAGCCCTCCCTGTCCCTGTGTGTGACCAGCCCTCCCTGTCCTCCCTGTCCCTGTGTGTGACCAGCCCTCCCTGTCCCTGTGTGTGACCAGCCCTCCCTGTCCCTGTGTGTGACCAGCCCGCCCTGTCTGTGTGTGTGACCAGCCCTCCCTGTCTCTGTGTGTGACCAGCCCTCCCTGTCTCTGTGTGTGACCAGCCCTCCCTGTCTGTGTGTGACCAGCCCTCCCTGTCTGTGTGTGACCAGCCCGCCCTGTCTCTGTGTGACCAGCCCTCCCTGTCTCTGTGTGTGACCAGCCCTCCCTGTCTCTGTGTGACCAGCCCTACCTGTCCCTGTGTGTGACCAGCCCTACCTGTCCCTGTGTGTGACCAGCCCTCCCTGTCCTCCCTGTCTCTGTGTGAGACCAGCCCTCCCTGTCCCTGTGTGTGACCAGCCCTCCCTGTCCGTGTGTGTGACCAGCCCTCCCTGTCCGTGTGTGTGACCAGCCCTCCCTGTCTCTGTGTGTGACCAGCCCTCCCTGTCTGTGTGTGACCAGCCCTCCCTGTCCCTGTGTGACCAGCCCTCCCTGTCTGTGTGTGACCAGCCCTCCCTGTCTGTGTGTGACCAGCCCTCCCTGTCTGTGTGTGACCAGCCCTCCCTGTCTGTGTGTGACCAGCCCTCCCTGTCCCTGTGTGACCAGCCCTCCCTGTCTGTGTGTGACCAGCCCTCCCTGTCTGTGTGTGACCAGCCCTCCCTGTCTCGGTGTGAGACCAGCCCTCCCTGTCTGTGTGTGACCAGCCCTCCCTGTCTGTGTGTGACCAGCCCTCCCTGTCTCTGCGTGTGACCAGCCCTCCCTGTCTCTGTGAGACCAGCCCTCCCTGTCCCTGTGTGTGACCAGCCCTCCCTGTCCCTGTGTGACCAGCCCTCCCTGTCTCTGTGTGTGACCAGCCCTCCCTGTCTCTGTGTGTGACCAGCCCTCCCTGTCTCTGTGTGACCAGCCCTCCCTGTCTCTGTGTGACCAGCCCTCCCTGTCCCTGTGTGACCAGCCCTCCCTGTCTCTGTGTGTAACCAACACTCCCTGTCTCTGTGTGACCAGCCCTACCTGTCCCTGTGTGTGACCAGCCCTCCCTGTCCCTGTGTGTGACCAGCCCTCCCTGTCCTCCCTGTCTCTGTGTGAGACCAGCCCTCCCTGTCCCTGTGTGTGACCAGCCCTCCCTGTCTGTGTGTGTAACCAGCCCTCCCTATCTGTGTGTGTGACCAGCCCTCCCTGTCTCTGTGTGAGACCAGCCCTCCCTGTCTCTGTGTGAGACCAGCCCTCCCTGTCCCTGTGTGAGACCAGCCCTCCCTGTCTCTGTGTGACCAGCCCTACCTGTCCCTGTGTGTGACCAGCCCTCCCTGTCCCTGTGTGTGACCAGCCCTCCCTGTCCTCCCTGTCTCTGTGTGAGACCAGCCCTCCCTGTCCCTGTGTGTGACCAGCCCTCCCTGTCTGTGTGTGTGACCAGCCCTCCCTGTCTGTGTGTGTGACCAGCCCTCCCTGTCTGTATGTGTGACCAGCCCTCCCTGTCCCTGTGTGAGACCAGCCCACCCTGTCCCTGTGTGAGACCAGCCCTCCCTGTCTGTGTGTGTGACCAGCCCTCCCTGTCTGTGTGTGTGACCAGCCCTCCCTGTCCCTGTGTGAGACCAGCCCACCCTGTCTCTGTGTGAGATCAGCCCTCCCTGTCTGTGTGTGTGACCAGCCCTCCCTGTCTCTGTGTGTGACCAGCCCTCCCTGTCTCAGGTGTGACCAGCCCTACCTGTCCCTGTGTGTGACCAGCCCTCCCTGTCCTCCCTGTCCCTGTGTGTGACCAGCCCTCCCTGTCCCTGTGTGTGACCAGCCCTCCCTGTCCCTGTGTGTGACCAGCCCTCCCTGTCTCTGTGTGTGACCAGCCCTCCCTGTCTCTGTGTGTGACCAGCCCTCCCTGTCTCTGTGTGTGACCAGCCCTCCCTGTCTCGGTGTGACCAGCCCTCCCTGTCTGTGTGTGACCAGCCCTCCCTGTCTGTGTGTGACCAGCCCTCCCTGTCCCTGTGTGACCAGCCCTCCCTGTCTCTGTGTGTGACCAGCCCTCCCTGTCTCTGTGTGACCAGCCCTACCAGTCCCTGTGTGTGACCAGCCCTCCCTGTCCTCCCTGTCTCTGTGTGAGACCAGCCCTCCCTGTCCCTGTGTGTGACCAGCCCTCCCTGTCCCTGTGTGTGACCAGCCCTCCCTGTCTGTGTGTGTGACCAGCCCTCCCTGTCTCTGTGTGTGACCAGCCCTCCCTGTCTCTGTGTGACCAGCCCTCCCTGTCTGTGTGTGACCAGCCCTCCCTGTCTGTGTGTGACCAGCCCTCCCTGTCTCTGTGTGACCAGCCCTACCTGTCCCTGTGTGTGACCAGCCCTCCCTGTCCCTGTGTGTGACCAGCCCTCCCTGTCCTCCCTGTCTCTGTGTGAGACCAGCCCTCCCTGTCCCTGTGTGTGACCAGCCCTCCCTGTCTCTGTGTGACCAGCCCTACCTGTCCCTGTGTGTGACCAGCCCTCCCTGTCCTCCCTGTCTCTGTGTGAGACCAGCCCTCCCTGTCCCTGTGTGTGACCAGCCCTCCCTGTCTCAGGTGTGACCAGCCCTCCCTGTCTGTGTGTGTGACCAGCCCTCCCTGTCTCTGTGTGTGACCAGCCCTCCCTGTCTCTGTGTGTGACCAGCCCTCCCTGTCTGTGTGTGACCAGCCCTCCCTGTCTGTGTGTGACCAGCCCTCCCTGTCTGTGTGTGACCAGCCCTCCCTGTCCCTGTGTGACCAGCCCTCCCTGCCTGTGTGTGACCAGCCCTCCCTGTCTCGGTGTGAGACCAGCCCTCCCTGTCCCTGTGTGACCAGCCCTCCCTGTCTGTGTGTGACCAGCCCTCCCTGTCTCTGCGTGTGACCAGCCCTCCCTGTCTCTGTGAGACCAGCCCTCCCTGTCCCTGTGTGTGACCAGCCCTCCCTGTCCCTGTGTGACCAGCCCTCCCTGTCTGTGTGTGACCAGCCCTCCCTGTCTCTGTGTGTGACCAGCCCTCCCTGTCTCTGTGTGTGACCAGCCCTCCCTGTCTCTGTGTGACCAGCCCTCCCTGTCTGTGTGTGACCAGCCCTCCCTGTCTCTGTGTGTGACCAGCCCTCCCTGTCTCTGTGTGACCAGCCCTCCCTGTCCCTGTGTGACCAGCCCTCCCTGTCTCTGTGTGTAACCAGCCCTCCCTGTCTCTGTGTGACCAGCCCTCCCTGTCCCTGTGTGTGACCAGCCCTCCCTGTCCCTGTGTGTGACCAGCCCTCCCTGTCCTCCCTGTCTCTGTGTGAGACCAGCCCTCCCTGTCTCTGTGTGTGACCAGCCCTCCCTGTCCCTGTGTGTGTGACCAGCCCTCCCTGTCTGTGTGTGTGACCAGCCCTCCCTGTCTGTGTGTGTGACCAGCCCTCCCTGTCTCTGTGTGAGACCAGCCCTCCCTGTCCCTGTGTGAATCCAGCCCTCCCTGTCCCTGTGTGAGACCAGCCCACCCTGTCTCTGTGTGAGACCAGCCCTCCCTGTCTGTGTGTGTGACCAGCCCTCCCTGTCTCTGTGAGATCAGCCCTCCCTGTCCCTGTGTGAGACCAGCCCTCCCTGTCGCTGTGTGAGACCAGCCCTCCCTGTCCCTGTGTGTGACCAGCCCTCCCTGTCTGTGTGTGTGACCAGCCCTCCCTGTCTCTGTGTGTGACCAGCCCTCCCTGTCTCTGTGTGTGACCAGCCCTCCCTGTCTCTGTGTGTGACCAGCCCTCCCTGTCTCTGTGTGACCAGCCCTCCCTGTCCCTGTGAGACCGGCCCTCCCTGTCCTCCCTGTCTCTGTGTGACCAGCCCTCCCTGTCTGTGTGTGTGACCAGCCCTCCCTTTCCCTGTGTGTGTGACCAGCCCTCCCTGTCTGTGTGTGAGACCAGCCCTCCCTGTGTCTGTGTGAGACCAGCCCTCCCTGTCCCTGTGTGAGACCAGCCCTCCCTTTCCCTGTGTGAGACCAGCCCTCCCTGTCCCTGTGTGAGACCAGCCCTCCCTGTCCCTGTGTGAGACCAGCCCTCGCTGTCCCTGTGTGAGACCAGCCCTCCCTGTCTCTGTGTGAGACCAGCCCTCCCTGTCCCTGTGTGAGACCAGCCCTCCCTGTGTCTGTGAGACCGGCCCTCCCTGCCCTCCCTGTCTCTGTGAGACCGGCCCTCCCTGCCCTCCCCGTCTCTGTGAGACCGGCCCTCCCTGCCCTCCCCGTCTCTGTGAGACCGGCCCTCCCTGCCCTCCCCGTCTCTGTGAGACCGGCCCTCCCTGCCCTCCCCGTCTCTGTGAAACCGGCCCTCCCTGCCCTCCCCGTCTCTGTGAGACCGGCCCTCCCTGCCCTCCCTGTCTCTGTGAGACCGGCCCTCCCTGCCCTCCCTGTCTCTGTGAGACCGGCCCTCCCTGTCCTCCCCGTCTCTGTGAGACCGGCCCTCCCCGCCCTCCCTGTCCTCCCCGTCTCTGTGAGACCAGCCCTCCCCGTCTCTGTGTGTGACCAGCCCTCCCTGTCTCTGTGAGACCAGCCCTCCCTGTCCCTGTGTGTGACCAGCCCTCCCTGTCCCTGTGTGACCAGCCCTCCCTGTCCCTGTGTGACCAGCCCTCCCTGTCCCTGTGTGACCAGCCCTCCCTGTCTCTGAGTGTGACCAGCCCTCCCTGTCTCAGGTGTGACCAGCCCTACCTGTCCCTGTGTGTGACCAGCCCTCCCTGTCCTCCCTGTCCCTGTGTGTGACCAGCCTCCCTGTCCCTGTGTGTGACCAGCCCTCCCTGTCCCTGTGTGTGACCAGCCCTCCCTGTCCCTGTGTGTGACCAGCCCTCCCTGTCTCTGTGTGTGACCAGCCCTCCCTGTCTCTGTGTGTGACCAGCCCTCCCTGTCTCGGTGTGACCAGCCCTCCCTGTCCCTGTGTGACCAGCCCTCCCTGTCCCTGTGTGACCAGCCCTCCCTGTCTGTGTGTGACCAGCCCTCCCTGTCCCTGTGTGACCAGCCCTCCCTGTCTCTGTGTGTGACCAGCCCTCCCTGTCTCTGTGTGACCAGCCCTACCAGTCCCTGTGTGTGACCAGCCCTCCCTGTCCTCCCTGTCTCTGTGTGAGACCAGCCCTCCCTGTCCCTGTGTGTGACCAGCCCTCCCTGTCCCTGTGTGTGACCAGCCCTCCCTGTCTGTGTGTGTGACCAGCCCTCCCTGTCTCTGTGTATGACCAGCCCTCCCTGTCTCTGTGTGACCAGCCCTGCCTGTCTGTGTGTGACCAGCCCTCCCTGTCTGTGTGTGACCAGCCCTCCCTGTCTCTGTGTGACCAGCCCTACCTGTCCCTGTGTGTGACCAGCCCTCCCTGTCCCTGTGTGTGACCAGCCCTCCCTGTCCTCCCTGTCTCTGTGTGAGACCAGCCCTCCCTGTCCCTGTGTGTGACCAGCCCTCCCTGTCCGTGTGTGTGACCAGCCCTCCCTGTCCGTGTGTGTGACCAGCCCTCCCTGTCCGTGTGTGTGACCAGCCCTCCCTGTCTCTGTGTGTGACCAGCCCTCCCTGTCTCTGTGTGACCAGCCCTACCTGTCCCTGTGTGTGACCAGCCCTCCCTGTCCTCCCTGTCTCTGTGTGAGACCAGCCCTCCCTGTCCCTGTGTGTGACCAGCCCTCCCTGTCCCTGTGTGTGACCAGCCCTCCCTGTCTGTGTGTGTGACCAGCCCTCCCTGTCTCTGTGTGTGACCAGCCCTCCCTGTCTCTGTGTGTGACCAGCCCTCCCTGTCTGTGTGTGACCAGCCCTCCCTGTCTCTGCGTGTGACCAGCCCTCCCTGTCTCTGTGAGACCAGCCCTCCCTGTCCCTGTGTGTGACCAGCCCTCCCTGTCCCTGTGTGACCAGCCCTCCCTGTCTGTGTGTGACCAGCCCTCCCTGTCTCTGTGTGTGACCAGCCCTCCCTGTCTCTGTGTGTGACCAGCCCTCCCTGTCTCTGTGTGTGACCAGCCCTCCCTGTCTGTGTGTGTGACCAGCCCTCCCTGTCTCTGTGTGAGACCAGCCCTCCCTGTCTCTGTGTGAGACCAGCCCTCCCTGTCCCTGTGTGAGACCAGCCCTCCCTGTCTCTGTGTGACCAGCCCTACCTGTCCCTGTGTGTGACCAGCCCTCCCTGTCCCTGTGTGTGACCAGCCCTCCCTGTCCTCCCTGTCTCTGTGTGAGACCAGCCCTCCCTGTCCCTGTGTGTGACCAGCCCTCCCTGTCCCTGTGTGTGACCAGCCCTCCCTGTCTGTGTGTGTGACCAGCCCTCCCTGTCACTGTGTGTGTGACCAGCACTCCCTGTCTGTGTGTGTGACCAGCCCTCCCTGTCTGTGTGTGTGACCAGCCCTCCCTGTCTCTGTGTGAGACCAGCCCTCCCTGTCCCTGTGTGAATCCAGCCCTCCCTGTCCCTGTGTGAGACCAGCCCACCCTGTCTCTGTGTGAGACCAGCCCTCCCTGTCTGTGTGTGTGACCAGCCCTCCCTGTCTCTGTGAGATCAGCCCTCCCTGTCCCTGTGTGAGACCAGCCCTCCCTGTCCCTGTGTGAGACCAGCCCTCCCTGTCTCTGTGTGTGACCAGCCCTCCCTGTCTCTGTGTGACCAGCCCTCCCTGTCTCTGTGTGTGACCAGCCCTCCCTGTCTCTGTGTGACCAGCCCTCCCTGTCCCTGTGAGACCGGCCCTCCCTGTCCTCCCTGTCTCTGTGTGACCAGCCCTCCCTGTCTGTGTGTGTGACCAGCCCTCCCTTTCCCTGTGTGTGTGACCAGCCCTCCCTGTCTGTGTGTGAGGCCAGCCCTCCCTGTCTCTGTGTGAGACCAGCCCTCCCTGTCCCTGTGTGAGACCAGCCCTCCCTTTCCCTGTGTGAGACCAGCCCTCCCTGTCCCTGTGTGAGACCAGCCCTCCCTGTCCCTGTGTGAGACCAGCCCTCCCTGTCCCTGTGTGACCAGCCCTCCCTGTCCCTGTGTGAGACCAGCCCTCCCTGTCCCTGTGTGAGACCAGCCCTCCCTGTCCCTGTGTGAGACCAGCCCTCCCTGTCTCTGTGAGACCGGCCCTCCCTGCCCTCCCCGTCTCTGTGAGACCGGCCCTCCCTGCCCTCCCCGTCTCTGTGAGACCGGCCCTCCCTGCCCTCCCCGTCTCTGTGAGACCGGCCCTCCCTGCCCTCCCCGTCTCTGTGAGACCGGCCCTCCCTGCCCTCCCCGTCTCTGTGAGACCGGCCCTCCCTGCCCTCCCCGTCTCTGTGAGACCGGCCCTCCCTGTCCTCCCCGTCTCTGTGAGACCGGCCCTCCCCGCCCTCCCTGTCCTCCCCGCCCTCCCTGTCCTCCCCGTCTCTGTGAGACCAGCCCTCCCTGTCTCTGTGTGTGACCAGCCCTCCCTGTCTCTGTGAGACCAGCCCTCCCTGTCCCTGTGTGTGACCAGCCCTCCCTGTCCCTGTGTGACCAGCCCTCCCTGTCCCTGTGTGACCAGCCCTCCCTGTCTCTGTGTGTGACCAGCCCTCCCTGTCTCTGTGTGTGACCAGCCCTCCCTGTCTCTGTGTGTGACCAGCCCTCCCTGTCTCTGTGTGACCAGCCCTCCCTGTCTCTGTGTGACCAGCCCTCCCTGTCTCTGTGTGTAACCAGCCCTCCCTGTCTCTGTGTGACCAGCCCTACCTGTCCCTGTGTGTGACCAGCCCTCCCTGTCCCTGTGTGTGACCAGCCCTCCCTGTCCTCCCTGTCTCTGTGTGAGACCAGCCCTCCCTGTCCCTGTGTGTGACCAGCCCTCCCTGTCTGTGTGTGTGACCAGCCCTCCCTGTCTGTGTGTGTGACCAGCCCTCCCTGTCTCTGTGTGAGACCAGCCCTCCCTGTCTCTGTGTGAGACCAGCCCTCCCTGTCCCTGTGTGAGACCAGCCCTCCCTGTCTCTGTGTGACCAGCCCTACCTGTCCCTGTGTGTGACCAGCCCTCCCTGTCCCTGTGTGTGACCAGCCCTCCCTGTCCTCCCTGTCTCTGTGTGAGACCAGCCCTCCCTGTCCCTGTGTGTGACCAGCCCTCCCTGTCTGTGTGTGTGACCAGCCCTCCCTGTCTGTGTGTGTGACCAGCCCTCCCTGTCTCTGTGTGAGACCAGCCCTCCCTGTCTCTGTGTGAGACCAGCCCTCCCTGTCCCTGTGTGAGACCAGCCCTCCCTGTCCCTGTGTGAGACCAGCCCACCCTGTCTCTGTGTGAGACCAGCCCTCCCTGTCTGTGTGTGTGACCAGCCCTCCCTGTCTCTGTGTGTGACCAGCCCTCCCTGTCTCTGTGTGTGACTAGCCCTCCCTGTCTCAGGTGTGACCAGCCCTACCTGTCCCTGTGTGTGACCAGCCCTCCCTGTCCCTGTGTGTGACCAGCCCTCCCTGTCCTCCCTGTCTCTGTGTGAGACCAGCCCTCCCTGTCCCTGTGTGTGACCAGCCCTCCCTGTCCCTGTGTGTGACCAGCCCTCCCTGTCCCTGTGTGTGACCAGCCCTCCCTGTCTGTGTGTGTGACCAGCCCTCCCTGTCTCTGTGTGAGACCAGCCCTCCCTGTCTCTGTGTGAGACCAGCCCTCCCTGTCCCTGTGTGAGACCAGCCCTCCCTGTCCCTGTGTGAGACCAGCCCACCCTGTCTCTGTGTGAGACCAGCCCTCCCTGTCTGTGTGTGTGACCAGCCCTCCCTGTCTCTGTGTGTGACTAGCCCTCCCTGTCTCAGGTGTGACCAGCCCTACCTGTCCCTGTGTGTGACCAGCCCTCCCTGTCCTCCCTGTCCCTGTGTGTGACCAGCCCTCCCTGTCCCTGTGTGTGACCAGCCCTCCCTGTCCCTGTGTTTGACCAGCCCTCCCTGTCTCTGTGTGTGACCAGCCCTCCCTGTCTCTGTGTGTGACCAGCCCTCCCTGTCCCTGTGTGACCAGCCCTCCCTGTCTGTGTGTGACCAGCCCTCCCTGTCCCTGTGTGACCAGCCCTCCCTGTCTCTGTGTGTGACCAGCCCTCCCTGTCTCTGTGTGACCAGCCCTACCTGTCCGTGTGTGTGACCAGCCCTCCCTGTCCTCCCTGTCTCTGTGTGAGACCAGCCCTCACTGTCCCTGTGTGTGACCAGCCCTCCCTGTCCCTGTGTGTGACCAGCCCTCCCTGTCTGTGTGTGTGACCAGCCCTCCCTGTCTGTGTGTGTGACCAGCCCTCCCTGTCTGTGTGTGACCAGCCCTCCCTGTCTGTGTGTGACCAGCCCTCCCTGTCTGTGTGTGACCAGCCCTCCCTGTCTCTGTGTGACCAGCCCTACCTGTCCCTGTGTGTGACCAGCCCTACCTGTCCCTGTGTGTGACCAGCCCTCCCTGTCCTCCCTGTCTCTGTGTGAGACCAGCCCTCCCTGTCCCTGTGTGTGACCAGCCCTCCCTGTCCCTGTGTGTGACCAGCCCTCCCTGTCTCTTTGTGTGACCAGCCCTCCCTGTCTCTGTGTGACCAGCCCTACCTGTCCCTGTGTGTGACCAGCCCTCCCTGTCTCTGTGTGAGACCAGCCCTCCCTGTACCTGTGTGTGACCAGCCCTCCCTGTCTCTGTGTGTGACCAGCCCTCCCTGTCTCTGTGTGTGACCAGCCCTCCCTGTCTCTGTGTGACCAGCCCTCCCTGTCTGTGTGTGACCAGCCCTCCCTGTCTGTGTGTGACCAGCCCTCCCTGTCCCTGTGTGACCAGCCCTCCCTGTCTGTGTGTGACCAGCCCTCCCTGTCTGTGTGTGACCAGCCCTCCCTGTCCCTGTGTGACCAGCCCTCCCTGTCTGTGTGTGACCAGCCCTCCCTGTCTGTGTGTGACCAGCCCTCCCTGTCTCGGTGTGAGACCAGCCCTCCCTGTCCCTGTGTGACCAGCCCTCCCTGTCTGTGTGTGACCAGCCCTCCCTGTCTCTGCGTGTGACCAGCCCTCCCTGTCTCTGTGAGACCAGCCCTCCCTGTCCCTGTGTGTGACCAGCCCTCCCTGTCCCTGTGTGACCAGCCCTCCCTGTCTGTGTGTGACCAGCCCTCCCTGTCTCTGTGTGTGACCAGCCCTCCCTGTCTCTGTGTGACCAGCCCTCCCTGTCCCTGTGTGACCAGCCCTCCCTGTCTCTGTGTGTAACCAGCCCTCCCTGTCTCTGTGTGACCAGCCCTCCCTGTCTGTGTGTGACCAGCCCTCCCTGTCTGTGTGTGACCAGCCCTCCCTGTCCTCCCTGTCTCTGTGTGAGACCAGCCCTCCCTGTCCCTGTGTGTGACCAGCCCTCCCTGTCTGTGTGTGTGCCCAGCCCTCCCTGTCTGTGTGTGTGACCAGCCCTCCCTGTCCCTGTGTGTGTGACCAGCCCTCCCTGTCTGTGTGTGTGACCAGCCCTCCCTGTCTGTGTGTGTGACCAGCCCTCCCTGTCTCTGTGTGAGACCAGCCCTCCCTGTCCCTGTGTGAGACCAGCCCTCCCTGTCCCTGTGTGAGACCAGCCCACCCTGTCTCTGTGTGAGACCAGCCCTCCCTGTCTGTGTGTGTGACCAGCCCTCCCTGTCTCTGTGAGATCAGCCCTCCCTGTCCCTGTGTGAGACCAGCCCTCCCTGTCCCTGTGTGAGACCAGCCCTCCCTGTCCCTGTGTGTGACCAGCCCTCCCTGTCTCTGTGTGTGACCAGCCCTCCCTGTCTCTGTGTGTGACCAGCCCTCCCTGTCTCTGTGAGATCAGCCCTCCCTGTCCCTGTGTGAGACCAGCCCTCCCTGTCCCTGTGTGAGACCAGCCCTCCCTGTCCCTGTGTGTGACCAGCCCTCCCTGTCTCTCTGTGTGACCAGCCCTCCCTGTCTGTGTGTGTGACCAGCCCTCCCTTTCCCTGTGTGTGTGACCAGCCCTCCCTGTCTCTGTGTGAGACCAGCCCTCCCTGTCTGTGTGTGTGACCAGCCCTCCCTGTCTGTGTGTGAGACCAGCCGTCCCTGTCTCTGTGTGAGACCAGCCGTCCCTGTCTCTGTGTGAGACCAGCCCTCCCTGTCCCTGTGTGAGACCAGCCCTCCCTGTCCCTGTGTGAGACCAGCCCTCCCTGTCCCTGTGTGAGACCAGCCCTCCCTGTCCCTGTGTGAGACCAGCCCTCCCTGTCCGTGTGTGTGACCAGCCCTCCCTGTCTGTGTGTGTGACCAGCCCTCCCTGTCTCTGTGTGAGACCAGCCCTCCCTGTCCCTGTGTGAGAACAGCCCTCCCCGTGTCTGTGTGAGACCAGCCCTCCCTGTGTCTGTGTGAGACCAGCCCTCCCTGTCTCTGAGAGACCGGCCCTCCCTGTCTGTGTGTGTGACCAGCCTTCCCTGTCTCTGTGTGTCCAGCCCTCCCTGTCTCTGTGAGACCGGCCCTCCCTGCCCTCCCTGTCTCTGTGAGACCGGCCCTCCCTGCCCTCCCTGTCTCTGTGAGACCGGCCCTCCCTGCCCTCCCTGTCTCTGTGAGACCGGCCCTCCCTGCCCTCCCGGCCCTCCCTGCCCTCCCGGTCTCTGTGAGACCGGCCCTCCCTGTCTCTGTGAGACCGGCCCTCCCTGCCCTCCATGTCTCTTGAGACCGGCCCTCCCTGTCTCTGTGAGACCGGCCCTCCCTGCCCTCCCTGTCTCTGTGAGACCTGCCCTCCCTGCCCTCCCTGTCTCTGTGAGACCTGCCCTCCCTGTCTCTGTGAGACCGGCCCTCCCTGTCTCTGTGAGACCAGCCGTCCCTGTCTCTCTGTGTGACCAGCCCTCCCTGTCTGTGTGTGTGACCAGCCCTCCCTTTCCCTGTGTGTGTGACCAGCCCTCCCTGTCTCTGTGTGAGACCAGCCCTCCCTGTCTGTGTGTGTGACCAGCCCTCCCTGTCTGTGTGTGAGACCAGCCGTCCCTGTCTCTGTGTGTGACCAGCCCTCCCTGTCTGTGTGTGAGACCAGCCGTCCCTGTCTCTGTGTGAGACCAGCCGTCCCTGTCTCTGTGTGAGACCAGCCCTCCCTGTCCCTGTGTGAGACCAGCCCTCCCTGTCCCTGTGTGAGACCAGCCCTCCCTGTCCCTGTGTGAGACCAGCCCTCCCTGTCCCTGTGTGAGACCAGCCCTCCCTGTCCGTGTGTGTGACCAGCCCTCCCTGTCTGTGTGTGGGACCAGCCCTCCCTGTCCCTGTGTGGGACCAGCCCTCCCTATCTCTGTGTGACCAGCCCTCCCTGTCTGTGTGTGTGATCAGCCTTCCCTGTCTCTGTTTGACCAGCCTTCCCTGTCTGTGTGTGTGTGAGACCAGCCTTCCCTGTCTCTGTGTGTGACCAGCCCTCCCTGTCCCTGTGTGTGACCAGCCCTCCCTGTCCCTGTGTGTGACCAGCCCTCCCTGTCCCTGTGTGTGACCAGCCCTCCCTGTCCCTGTGTGTGACCAGCCCTCCCTGTCTGTGTGTGTGACCAGCCTTCCCTGTCTCTGTGTGTCCAGCCTTCCCTGTCTGTGTGTGTGACCAGCCCTCCCTGTCTGTGTGTGTGACCAGCCCTCCCTGTCTGTGTGTGTGACCAGCCCTCCCTGTCTCTGTGTGTGACCAGCCTTCCCTGTCTCTGTGTGTCCAGCCCTCCCTGTCTCTGTGAGACCAGCCCTCTCTGTCTGTGTGTGTGTGACCAGCCCTCCCTGTCTCTGTGTGTGACCAGCCCTCCCTGTCTCTGTGTGTGACCAGCCTTCCCTGTCTCTGTGTGTGAGACCAGCCCTCCCTGTCTGTGTGTGGGACCAGCCCTCCCTGTCCCTGTGTGTGACCAGCCTTCCCTGTCTCTGTGTGAGACCAGCCCTCCCTGTCTGTGTGTGTGACCAGCCCTCCCTGTCTGTGTGTGTGACCAGCCCTCCCTGTCTGTGTGTGTGTGACCAGCCCTCCCTGTCTGTGTGTGGGACCAGCCCTCCCTGTCCCTGTGTGCGACCAGCCCTCCCTGTCTGTGTGTGTGACCAGCCCTCCCTGTCTGTGAAATCAGCCCTCCCTGTCTATGTGTGTGACCAGCCCTCCCTGTCCCTGTGTGAGACCAGCCCTCCCTGTGTCTGTGAGGCGGGCCCACCCTGTCCTCCCTGTCTCTGAGAGACCTGCCCTCCCTGTCTCTGTGAGACCGGCCCTCCCTGCCCTCCCCACCCTCCCTGCCCTCCCCATCCTCCCTGCCCTCCCCATCCTCCCAGCCCTCCCCATCCTCCCTGCCCTCCCCATCTCTGTGAGACCGGCCCTCCCTGTCTCTGTGAGACCAGCCCTCCCTGTCTCTGTGTGTGACCAGCCCTCCCTGTCCCTGTGTGACCAGACCTCCCTGTCCCTGTGTGACCAGCCCTCCCTGTCCCAGTGTGACCAGCCCTCCCTGTCTCTGTGTGAGACCAGCCCTCCCTGTCCCTGTGTGAGACCAGCCCTCCCTGTCCCTGTGTGTGACCAGCCCTCCCTGTCCGTGTGTGTGACCAGCCCTCCCTGTCCGTGTGTGTGACCAGCCCTCCCTGTCCGTGTGTGTGACCAGCCCTCCCTGTCCGTGTGTGTGACCAGCCCTCCCTGTCTCTGTGTGTGACCAGCCCTCCCTGTCCCTGTGTGAGACCAGCCCTCCCTGTCTCTGTGTGTGACCAGCCCTCCCTGTCCCTGTGTGAGACCAGCCCTCCCTGTCCCTGTGTGAGACCAGCCCTCCCTGTCCCTGTGTGAGACCAGCCCTCCCTGTCCCTGTGTGTGACCAGCCCTCCCTGTCCCTGTGTGACCAGCCCTCCCTGTCCCTGTGTGTGACCAGTCCACCCTGTCCCTGTGTGTGACCAGTCCACCCTGTCTCTGTGTGTGACCAGCCCGCCCTGTCTGTGTGTGTGACCAGCCCTCCCTGTCTCTGTGTGAGACCAGCCCTCCCTGTCCCTGTGTGTGACCAGCCCTCCCTGTCCCTGTGTGACCAGCCCTCCCTGTCTGTGTGTGACCAGCCCTCCCTGTCCCTGTGTGACCAGCCCTCCCTGTCTGTGTGTGACCAGCCCTCCCTGTCCCTGTGTGAGACCAGCCCTCCCTGTCTCTGTGTGACCAGCCCTCCCTGTCCCTGTGTGAGACCAGCCCTCCCTGTCTGTGTGTGACCAGCACTCCCTGTCCCTGTGTGACCAGCCCTCCCTGTCCCTGTGTGAGACCAGCCCTCCCTGTCCCTGTGTGAGACCAGCCCTCCCTGTCTGTGTGTGTGACCAGCCCTCCCTGTCTGTGTGTGTGACCAGCCCTCCCTGTCTGTGTGTGTGACCAGCCCTCCCTGTCTGTGTGTGTGACCAGCCCTCCCTGTCTGTGTGTGAGACCAGCCCTCCCTGTCTGTGTGTGTGACCAGCCCTCCCTGTCCCTGTGTGAGACCAGCCCTCCCTGTCTGTGTGTGAGACCAGCCCTCCCTGTCTGTGTGTGTGACCAGCCCTCCCTGTCTGTGTGTGTGACCAGCCCTCCCTGTCTCTGTGTGAGACCAGCCCTCCCTGTCTCTGTGTGAGACCAGCCCTCCCGGTCCCTGTGTGAGACCAGCCCTCCCTGTCCCTGTGTGAGACCAGCCCTCCCTGTGTCTGTGAGGCGGGCCCACCCTGTCCTCCCTGTCTCTGTGAGACCGGCCCTCCCTGCCCTCCCTGTCTCTGTGAGACCGGCCCTCCCTGCCCTCCCTGTCTCTGTGAGACCGGCCCTCCCTGCCCTCCCTGTCTCTGTGAGACCTGCCCTCCCTGTCTCTGTGAGACCTGCCCTCCCTGTCTCTGTGAGACCTGCCCTCCCTGTCTCTGTGAGACCGGCCCTCCCTGTCTCTGTGAGACTGGCCCTCCCTGCCCTCCATGTCTCTGTGAGACCGGCCCTCCCTGCCCTCCATGTCTCTGTGAGACCGGCCCTCCCTGCCCTTCCTGTCTCTGTGAGACCGGCCCTCCCTGTCTCTGTGAGACCGGCCCTCCCTGCCCTCCCTGTCTCTGTGAGACCAGCCGTCCCTGTCTGTGTGTGTGACCAGCCCTCCCTGTCTGTGTGTGTGACCAGCCTTCCCTGTCTCTGTGTGACCAGCCTTCCCTGTCTCTGTTTGACCAGCCTTCCCTGTCTGTGTGTGTGTGAGACCAGCCCTCCCTGTCTCTGTGTGTGACCAGCCCTCCCTATCTCTGTGTGACCAGCCCTCCCTGTCTGTGTGTGTGACCAGCCCTCCCTGTTTGTGTGTGTGACCAGCCTTCCCTGTCTCTGTGTGACCAGCCTTCCCTGTCTCTGTTTGACCAGCCTTCCCTGTCTGTGTGTGTGTGAGACCAGCCTTCTCTGTCTCTGTGTGTGACCAGCCCTCCCTGTCCCTGTGTGTGACCAGCCCTCCCTGTCCCTGTGTGTGACCAGCCCTCCCTGTCTGTGTGTGTGACCAGCCTTCCCTGTCTCTGTGTGTCCAGCCTTCCCTGTCTCTGTGTGAGACCAGCCCTCCCTGTCCCTGTGTGTGACCAGCCCTCCCTGTCCCTGTGTGTGACCAGCCCTCCCTGTCTGTGTGTGTGACCAGCCTTCCCTGTCTCTGTGTGTCCAGCCCTCCCTGTCTCTGTGTGAGACAAGCCCTCTCTGTCTGTGTGTGTGTGACCAGCCCTCCCTGTCTCTGTGTGTGACCAGCCCTCCCTGTCTGTGTGTGGGACCAGCCCTCCCTGTCCCTGTGTGCGACCAGCCCTCCCTGTCTGTGTGTGTGACCAGCCCTCCCTGTCTGTGTGTGACCAGCCCTCCCTGTCCCTGTGAGACCGGCCCTCCATGTCCCTGTGTGAGACCAGCCCTCCCTGTCCCTGTGTGTGACCAGCCCTCCCTGTCTGTGTGTGTGACCAGCCCTCCCTGTCCCTGTGTGTGTGACCAGCCCTCCCTGTCTGTGTGTGAGACCAGCCCTCCCTGTCCCTGTGAGACCGGCCCTCCCTGTCTCTGTGTGTGACCAGCCCTCCCTGTCTCTGTGTGAGACCAGCTCTCCCTGTCCCTGTGTGAGACCAGCCCTCCCTGTCTGTGTGTGTGACCAGCCCTCCCTGTCTGTGTGTGTGACCAGCCCTCGCTGTCTCTGTGTGTGACCAGTCCCCCCTGTCCCTGTGTGAGACCAGCCCTCCCTGTCCCTGTGTGAGACCAGCCCTCCCTGTCCCTGTGTGTGACCAGTCCCCCCTGTCCCTATGTGAGACCAGCCCTCCCTGTCCCTGTGTGAGACCAGCCCTCCCTGTCCCTGTGTGAGACCAGCCCTCGCTGTCCCTGTGTGAGACCAGCCCTCCCTGTCCCTGTGTGTGACCAGCCCTCCCTGTCTCTGTGTGAGACCAGCCCTCCCTGTCTCTGTGTGAGACCAGCCCTCCCTGTCTCTGTGTGACCAGCCCTCCCTGTCTGTGTGTGACCAGCCCTCCCTGTCTGTGTGTGTGACCAGCCCTCCCTGTCTGTGTGTGAGACCAGCCCTCCCTGTCCCTGTGTGAGACCAGCCCTCCCTGTCCCTGTGTGAGACCAGCCCTCCCTGTCTCTGTGTGAGACCAGCCCTCCCTGTCCCTGTGTGTGTGACCAGCCCTCCCTGTCTGTGTGTGTGACCAGCCCTCCCTGTCTCTGTGTGAGACCAGCCCTCCCTGTCTGTGTGAGACCAGCCCTCCCTGTCCCTGTGTGAGACCAGCCCTCGCTGTCCCTGTGTGTGACGAGCCCTCCCTGTCCCTGTGTGTGTGACCAGCCCTCTCTGTCTCTGTGTGAGACCAGCCCTCCCTGTCCCTGTGTGAGACCAGCCCTCCCTGTCCCTGTGTGAGACCAACCCTCCCTGTCTGTGTGTGAGACCAGCCCTCCCTGTCTCTGTGTGAGACCAGCCCTCCCTGTCCCTGTGTGAGACCAGCCCTCCCTGTCTCTGTGTGAGACCAGCCCTCCCTGTCTGTGTGTGTGACCAGCCCTCGCTGTCTCTGTGTGTGACCAGTCCCCCCTGTCCCTGTGTGAGACCAGCCCTCCCTGTCTGTGTGTGAGACCAGCCCTCCCTGTCTCTGTGTGAGACCAGCTCTCCCTGTCCCTGTGTGAGACCAGCCCTCCCTGTCTGTGTGTGTGACCAGCCCTCCCTGTCTGTGTGTGTGACCAGCCCTCGCTGTCTCTGTGTGTGACCAGTCCCCCCTGTCCCTGTGTGAGACCAGCCCTCCCTGTCCCTGTGTGAGACCAGCCCTCCCTGTCCCTGTGTGTGACCAGTCCCCCCTGTCCCTATGTGAGACCAGCCCTCCCTGTCCCTGTGTGAGACCAGCCCTCCCTGTCCCTGTGTGAGACCAGCCCTCGCTGTCCCTGTGTGAGACCAGCCCTCCCTGTCCCTGTGTGTGACCAGCCCTCCCTGTCTCTGTGTGAGACCAGCCCTCCCTGTCTCTGTGTGAGACCAGCCCTCCCTGTCTCTGTGTGACCAGCCCTCCCTGTCTGTGTGTGACCAGCCCTCCCTGTCTGTGTGTGTGACCAGCCCTCCCTGTCTGTGTGTGTGACCAGCCCTCCCTGTCTCTGTGTGTGACCAGCCCTCCCTGTCTCTGTGTGACCAGCCCTACCTGTCCCTGTGTGTGACCTGTCCTCCCTGTCTCTGTGTGAGACCAGCCCTCCCTGTCCCTGTGTGAGACCAGCCCTCCCTGTCCCTGTGTGAGACCAGCCCTCCCTGTCCCTGTGTGAGACCAGCCCTCCCTGTCCCTGTGTGAGACCAGCCCTCCCTGTCTCTGTGTGAGACCTGCCCTCCCTGTCCCTGTGTGTGTGACCAGCCCTCCCTGTCTGTGTGTGTGACCAGCCCTCCCTGTCCCTGTGTGAGACCAGCCCTCCCTGTCCCTGTGTGAGACCAGCCCTCCCTGTCCCTGTGTGAGACCAGCCCTCCCTGTCCCTGTGTGAGACCAGCCCTCCCTGTCTCTGTGTGAGACCAGCCCTCCCTGTCCCTGTGTGAGACCAGCCCTCCCTGTCTGTGTGTGTGACCAGCCCTCCCTGTCCCTATGTGAGACTAGCCCTCCCTGTCCCTGTGTGTGTGACCAGCCCTCTCTGTGTCTGTGTGAGACCAGCCCTCCCTGTCCCTGTGTGAGACCAGCCCTCCCTGTCCCTGTGTGAGACCAGCCCTCCCTGTCCCTGTGTGAGACCAGCCCTCCCTGTCCCTGTGTGAGACCAGCCCACCCTGTCTCTGTGTGAGACCAGCCCTCCCTGTCTGTGTGTGTGACCAGCCATCGCTGTCTCTGTGTGTGACCAGTCCCCCCTGTCCCTGTGTGAGACCAGCCCTCCCTGTCCGTGTGTGAGACCAGCCCTCCCTGTCTGTGTGTGTGACCAGCCCTCCCTGTCCCTGTGTGTGTGACCAGCCCTCCCTGTCTCTCTGTGAGACCAGCCCTCCCTGTCTCTGTGTGTGACCAGTCCCCCCTGTCCCTGTGTGAGACCAGCCCTCCCTGTCCCTGTGTGAGACCAGCCCTCCCTGTCCCTGTGTGAGACCAGCCCTCCCTGTCTGTGTGTGTGACCAGCCCTCCCTGTCTGTGTGTGTGACCAGCCCTCCCTGTCCCTGTGTGAGACCAGCCCTCCCTGTCCCTGTGTGAGACCAGCCCTCCCTGTCTGTGTGTGTGACCAGCCCTCGCTGTCTCTGTGTGTGACCAGTCGCCCCTGTCCCTGTGTGAGACCAGCCCTCCCTGTCCCTGTGTGTGACCAGTCCCCCCTGTCCCTGTGTGAGACCAGCCCCCCCTGTCCCTGTGTGAGACCAGCCCTCCCTGTCCCTGTCCCTGTGTGAGACCAGCCCTCCCTGTCCCTGTGTGAGACCAGCCCTCCCTGTCCCTGTGTGTGACCAGTCCCCCCTGTCCCTGTGTGAGACCAGCCCTCCCTGTCCCTGTGTGTGACCAGTCCCCCCTGTCTCTGTGTGAGACCAGCCCTCCCTGTCCCTGTCCCTGTGTGAGACCAGCCCTCCCTGTCCCTGTGTGAGACCAGTCCCCCCTGTCCCTGTGTGAGACCAGCCCTCCCTGTCCCTGTGTGTGACCAGCCCTCCCTGTCTCTGCGTGTGACCAGCCCTCCCTGTGTCTGTGAGACCAGCCCTCCCTGTCCCTGTGTGTGACCAGCCCTCCCTGTCCCTGTGTGACCAGCCCTCCCTGTCTCTGTGTGTGACCAGCCCTCCCTGTCTCTGTGTGTGACCAGCCCTCCCTGTCTCTGTGTGACCAGCCCTCCCTGTCTCTGTGTGACCAGCCCTCCCTGTCCCTGTGTGACCAGCCCTCCCTGTCTCTGTGTGTAACCAACACTCCCTGTCTCTGTGTGACCAGCCCTACCTGTCCCTGTGTGTGACCAGCCCTCCCTGTCCCTGTGTGTGACCAGCCCTCCCTGTCCTCCCTGTCTCTGTGTGAGACCAGCCCTCCCTGTCCCTGTGTGTGACCAGCCCTCCCTGTCTGTGTGTGTAACCAGCCCTCCCTATCTGTGTGTGTGACCAGCCCTCCCTGTCTCTGTGTGAGACCAGCCCTCCCTGTCTCTGTGTGAGACCAGCCCTCCCTGTCTCTGTGTGAGACCAGCCCTCCCTGTCCCTGTGTGAGACCAGCCCTCCCTGTCTCTGTGTGACCAGCCCTACCTGTCCCTGTGTGTGACCAGCCCTCCCTGTCCCTGTGTGTGACCAGCCCTCCCTGTCCTCCCTGTCTCTGTGTGAGACCAGCCCTCCCTGTCCCTGTGTGTGACCAGCCCTCCCTGTCTGTGTGTGTGACCAGCCCTCCCTGTCTGTGTGTGTGACCAGCCCTCCCTGTCTGTATGTGTGACCAGCCCTCCCTGTCCCTGTGTGAGACCAGCCCACCCTGTCCCTGTGTGAGACCAGCCCTCCCTGTCTGTGTGTGTGACCAGCCCTCCCTGTCTGTGTGTGTGACCAGCCCTCCCTGTCCCTGTGTGAGACCAGCCCACCCTGTCTCTGTGTGAGATCAGCCCTCCCTGTCTGTGTGTGTGACCAGCCCTCCCTGTCTCTGTGTGTGACCAGCCCTCCCTGTCTCAGGTGTGACCAGCCCTCCCTGTCTCAGGTGTGACCAGCCCTACCTGTCCCTGTGTGTGACCAGCCCTCCCTGTCCTCCCTGTCCCTGTGTGTGACCAGCCCTCCCTGTCCCTGTGTGTGACCAGCCCTCCCTGTCCCTGTGTGTGACCAGCCCTCCCTGTCTCTGTGTGTGACCAGCCCTCCCTGTCTCTGTGTGTGACCAGCCCTCCCTGTCTCTGTGTGTGACCAGCCCTCCCTGTCTCGGTGTGACCAGCCCTCCCTGTCCCTGTGTGTGACCAGCCCTCCCTGTCTCTGTGTGTGACCAGCCCTCCCTGTCTCTGTGTGTGACCAGCCCTCCCTGTCTCTGTGTGTGACCAGCCCTCCCTGTCTGTGTGTGACCAGCCCTCCCTGTCCCTGTGTGACCAGCCCTCCCTGTCTCTGTGTGTGACCAGCCCTCCCTGTCTCTGTGTGACCAGCCCTACCAGTCCCTGTGTGTGACCAGCCCTCCCTGTCCTCCCTGTCTCTGTGTGAGACCAGCCCTCCCTGTCCCTGTGTGTGACCAGCCCTCCCTGTCCCTGTGTGTGACCAGCCCTCCCTGTCCCTGTGTGTGACCAGCCCTCCCTGTCTGTGTGTGTGACCAGCCCTCCCTGTCTCTGTGTGTGACCAGCCCTCCCTGTCTCTGTGTGACCAGCCCTCCCTGTCTGTGTGTGACCAGCCCTCCCTGTCCCTGTGTGACCAGCCCTCCCTGTCTCTGTGTGACCAGCCCTACCTGTCCCTGTGTGTGACCAGCCCTCCCTGTCCCTGTGTGTGACCAGCCCTCCCTGTCCTCCCTGTCTCTGTGTGAGACCAGCCCTCCCTGTCCCTGTGTGTGACCAGCCCTCCCTGTCCGTGTGTGTGACCAGCCCTCCCTGTCCGTGTGTGTGACCAGCCCTCCCTGTCTCTGTGTGTGACCAGCCCTCCCTGTCTCTGTGTGACCAGCCCTACCTGTCCCTGTGTGTGACCAGCCCTCCCTGTCCTCCCTGTCTCTGTGTGAGACCAGCCCTCCCTGTCCCTGTGTGTGACCAGCCCTCCCTGTCCCTGTGTGTGACCAGCCCTCCCTGTCTGTGTGTGTGACCAGCCCTCCCTGTCTCTGTGTGTGACCAGCCCTCCCTGTCTCTGTGTGTGACCAGCCCTCCCTGTCTGTGTGTGACCAGCCCTCCCTGTCTGTGTGTGACCAGCCCTCCCTGTCTGTGTGTGACCAGCCCTCCCTGTCTGTGTGTGACCAGCCCTCCCTGTCCCTGTGTGACCAGCCCTCCCTGCCTGTGTGTGACCAGCCCTCCCTGTCTCGGTGTGAGACCAGCCCTCCCTGTCCCTGTGTGACCAGCCCTCCCTGTCTGTGTGTGACCAGCCCTCCCTGTCTCTGCGTGTGACCAGCCCTCCCTGTCTCTGTGAGACCAGCCCTCCCTGTCCCTGTGTGTGACCAGCCCTCCCTGTCCCTGTGTGACCAGCCCTCCCTGTCTGTGTGTGACCAGCCCTCCCTGTCTCTGTGTGTGACCAGCCCTCCCTGTCTCTGTGTGTGACCAGCCCTCCCTGTCTCTGTGTGACCAGCCCTCCCTGTCTGTGTGTGACCAGCCCTCCCTGTCTCTGTGTGTGACCAGCCCTCCCTGTCTCTGTGTGACCAGCCCTCCCTGTCCCTGTGTGACCAGCCCTCCCTGTCTCTGTGTGTAACCAGCCCTCCCTGTCTCTGTGTGACCAGCCCTACCTGTCCCTGTGTGTGACCAGCCCTCCCTGTCCCTGTGTGTGACCAGCCCTCCCTGTCCTCCCTGTCTCTGTGTGAGACCAGCCCTCCCTGTCCCTGTGTGTGACCAGCCCTCCCTGTCCCTGTGTGTGACCAGCCCTCCCTGTCTGTGTGTGTGACCAGCCCTCCCTGTCCCTGTGTGTGTGACCAGCCCTCCCTGTCTGTGTGTGTGACCAGCCCTCCCTGTCTGTGTGTGTGACCAGCCCTCCCTGTCTCTGTGTGAGACCAGCCCTCCCTGTCCCTGTGTGAATCCAGCCCTCCCTGTCCCTGTGTGAGACCAGCCCACCCTGTCTCTGTGTGAGACCAGCCCTCCCTGTCTGTGTGTGTGACCAGCCCTCCCTGTCTCTGTGAGATCAGCCCTCCCTGTCTCTGTGAGATCAGCCCTCCCTGTCCCTGTGTGAGACCAGCCCTCCCTGTCGCTGTGTGAGACCAGCCCTCCCTGTCCCTGTGTGTGACCAGCCCTCCCTGTCTGTGTGTGTGACCAGCCCTCCCTGTCTCTGTGTGTGACCAGCCCTCCCTGTCTCTGTGTGTGACCAGCCCTCCCTGTCTCTGTGTGACCAGCCCTCCCTGTCCCTGTGAGACCGGCCCTCCCTGTCCCTGTGAGACCGGCCCTCCCTGTCCTCCCTGTCTCTGTGTGACCAGCCCTCCCTGTCTGTGTGTGTGACCAGCCCTCCCTTTCCCTGTGTGTGTGACCAGCCCTCCCTGTCTGTGTGTGAGACCAGCCCTCCCTGTGTCTGTGTGAGACCAGCCCTCCCTGTCCCTGTGTGAGACCAGCCCTCCCTTTCCCTGTGTGAGACCAGCCCTCTCTGTCCCTGTGTGAGACCAGCCCTCCCTGTCCCTGTGTGACCAGCCCTCCCTGTCCCTGTGTGAGACCAGCCCTCCCTGTCCCTGTGTGAGACCAGCCCTCCCTGTCCCTGTGTGAGACCAGCCCTCGCTGTCCCTGTGTGTGACCAGCCCTCCCTGTCCCTGTGTGAGACCAGCCCTCCCTGTCCCTGTGTGAGACCAGCCCTCCCTGTCCCTGTGTGAGACCAGCCCTCCCTGTCTCTGTGTGAGACCAGCCCTCCCTGTCCCTGTGTGAGACCAGCCCTCCCTGTCTGTGTGTGTGACCAGCCCTCCCTGTCCCTATGTGAGACTAGCCCTCCCTGTCCCTGTGTGTGTGACCAGCCCTCTCTGTCTCTGTGTGAGACCAGCCCTCCCTGTCCCTGTGTGAGACCAGCCCTCCCTGTCCCTGTGTGAGACCAGCCCTCCCTGTCCCTGTGTGAGACCAGCCCTCCCTGTCCCTGTGTGAGACCAGCCCACCCTGTCTCTGTGTGAGACCAGCCCTCCCTGTCTGTGTGTGTGACCAGCCATCGCTGTCTCTGTGTGTGACCAGTCCCCCCTGTCCCTGTGTGAGACCAGCCCTCCCTGTCTGTGTGTGAGACCAGCCCTCCCTGTCTGTGTGTGTGACCAGCCCTCCCTGTCCCTGTGTGTGTGACCAGCCCTCCCTGTCTCTCTGTGAGACCAGCCCTCCCTGTCTCTGTGTGTGACCAGTCCCCCCTGTCCCTGTGTGAGACCAGCCCTCCCTGTCCCTGTGTGAGACCAGCCCTCCCTGTCCCTGTGTGAGACCAGCCCTCCCTGTCTGTGTGTGTGACCAGCCCTCCCTGTCTGTGTGTGTGACCAGCCCTCCCTGTCCCTGTGTGAGACCAGCCCTCCCTGTCCCTGTGTGAGACCAGCCCTCCCTGTCTGTGTGTGTGACCAGCCCTCGCTGTCTCTGTGTGTGACCAGTCGCCCCTGTCCCTGTGTGAGACCAGCCCTCCCTGTCCCTGTGTGTGACCAGTCCCCCCTGTCCCTGTGTGAGACCAGCCCTCCCTGTCCCTGTGTGAGACCAGCCCTCCCTGTCCCTGTCCCTGTGTGAGACCAGCCCTCCCTGTCCCTGTGTGTGACCAGTCCCCCCTGTCTCTGTGTGAGACCAGCCTTCCCTGTCCCTGTCCCTGTGTGAGACCAGCCCTCCCTGTCCCTGTGTGAGACCAGTCCCCCCTGTCCCTGTGTGAGACCAGCCCTCCCTGTCCCTGTGTGTGACCAGCCCTCCCTGTGTCTGTGAGGCGGGCCAACCCTGTCCTCCCTGTCTCTGTGAGACCGGCCCTCCCTGCCCTCCCCGTCTCTGTGAGACCGGCCCTCCCTGCCCTCCCCGTCTCTGTGAGACCGGCCCTCCCTGCCCTCCCCGTCTCTGTGAGACCGGCCCTCCCTGCCCTCCCTGTCCTCCCTGTCCTCCCCGCCCTCCCTGTCCTCCCCGTCTCTATGAGACCGGCCCTCCCTGTCCTCCCCGCCCTCCCCACCCTCCCTGTCCTCCCCGCCCTCCCCACCCTCCCTGTCCTCCCCGCCCTCCCCGTCCTCCCCGCCCTCCCCACCCTCCCTGTCCTCCCCGCCCTCCCTGTCCTCCCCGCCCTCCCCACCCTCCCTGTCCTCCCCGCCCTCCCTGTCCTCCCCGTCTCTGTGAGACCAGCCCTCCCTGTCTCTGTGTGAGACCGGCCCTCCCTGTCTGTGTGTGACCAGCCCTCCCTGTCTCTGTGTGTAACCAGCCCTCCCTGTCTCTGTGTGTGACCAGCCCTCCCTGTCTCTGTGTGACCAGCCCTCCCTGTCCCTGTGTGACCAGCCCTCCCTGTCTCTGTGTGTAACCAGCCCTCCCTGTCTCTGTGTGTAACCAGCCCTCCCTGTCTCTGTGTGTGACCAGCCCTCCCTGTCTCTGTGTGACCAGCCCTCCCTGTCCCTGTGTGTGACCAGCCCTCCCTGTCCTCCCTGTCCCTGTGTGTGACCAGCCCTCCCTGTCCCTGTGTGTGACCAGCCCTCCCTGTCCCTGTGTGTGACCAGCCCTCCCTGTCCTCCCTGTCCCTGTGTGTGACCAGCCCTCCCTGTCCCTGTGTGTGACCAGCCCTCCCTGTCCCTGTGTGTGACCAGCCCTCCCTGTCTGTGTGTGACCAGCCCTCCCTGTCTGTGTGTGACCAGCCCTCCCTGTCTGTGTGTGACCAGCCCGCCCTGTCTCTGTGTGACCAGCCCTCCCTGTCTCTGTGTGTGACCAGCCCTCCCTGTCTCTGTGTGACCAGCCCTACCTGTCCCTGTGTGTGACCAGCCCTACCTGTCCCTGTGTGTGACCAGCCCTCCCTGTCCTCCCTGTCTCTGTGTGAGACCAGCCCTCCCTGTCCCTGTGTGTGACCAGCCCTCCCTGTCCGTGTGTGTGACCAGCCCTCCCTGTCTCTGTGAGGCGGGCCAACCCTGTCCGTGTGTGTGACCAGCCCTCCCTGTCTCTGTGTGTGACCAGCCCTCCCTGTCTGTGTGTGACCAGCCCTCCCTGTCCCTGTGTGACCAGCCCTCCCTGTCTGTGTGTGACCAGCCCTCCCTGTCTGTGTGTGACCAGCCCTCCCTGTCTGTGTGTGACCAGCCCTCCCTGTCTGTGTGTGACCAGCCCTCCCTGTCTGTGTGTGACCAGCCCTCCCTGTCCCTGTGTGACCAGCCCTCCCTGTCTGTGTGTGACCAGCCCTCCCTGTCTGTGTGTGACCAGCCCTCCCTGTCTCGGTGTGAGACCAGCCCTCCCTGTCTGTGTGTGACCAGCCCTCCCTGTCTGTGTGTGACCAGCCCTCCCTGTCTCTGCGTGTGACCAGCCCTCCCTGTCTCTGTGAGACCAGCCCTCCCTGTCCCTGTGTGTGACCAGCCCTCCCTGTCCCTGTGTGACCAGCCCTCCCTGTCTCTGTGTGTGACCAGCCCTCCCTGTCTCTGTGTGTGACCAGCCCTCCCTGTCTCTGTGTGACCAGCCCTCCCTGTCTCTGTGTGACCAGCCCTCCCTGTCCCTGTGTGACCAGCCCTCCCTGTCTCTGTGTGTAACCAACACTCCCTGTCTCTGTGTGACCAGCCCTACCTGTCCCTGTGTGTGACCAGCCCTCCCTGTCCCTGTGTGTGACCAGCCCTCCCTGTCCTCCCTGTCTCTGTGTGAGACCAGCCCTCCCTGTCCCTGTGTGTGACCAGCCCTCCCTGTCTGTGTGTGTAACCAGCCCTCCCTATCTGTGTGTGTGACCAGCCCTCCCTGTCTCTGTGTGAGACCAGCCCTCCCTGTCTCTGTGTGAGACCAGCCCTCCCTGTCTCTGTGTGAGACCAGCCCTCCCTGTCCCTGTGTGAGACCAGCCCTCCCTGTCTCTGTGTGACCAGCCCTACCTGTCCCTGTGTGTGACCAGCCCTCCCTGTCCCTGTGTGTGACCAGCCCTCCCTGTCCTCCCTGTCTCTGTGTGAGACCAGCCCTCCCTGTCCCTGTGTGTGACCAGCCCTCCCTGTCTGTGTGTGTGACCAGCCCTCCCTGTCTGTGTGTGTGACCAGCCCTCCCTGTCTGTATGTGTGAGCAGCCCTCCCTGTCCCTGTGTGAGACCAGCCCACCCTGTCCCTGTGTGAGACCAGCCCTCCCTGTCTGTGTGTGTGACCAGCCCTCCCTGTCTGTGTGTGTGACCAGCCCTCCCTGTCCCTGTGTGAGACCAGCCCACCCTGTCTCTGTGTGAGATCAGCCCTCCCTGTCTGTGTGTGTGACCAGCCCTCCCTGTCTCTGTGTGTGACCAGCCCTCCCTGTCTCAGGTGTGACCAGCCCTACCTGTCCCTGTGTGTGACCAGCCCTCCCTGTCCTCCCTGTCCCTGTGTGTGACCAGCCCTCCCTGTCCCTGTGTGTGACCAGCCCTCCCTGTCCCTGTGTGTGACCAGCCCTCCCTGTCTCTGTGTGTGACCAGCCCTCCCTGTCTCTGTGTGTGACCAGCCCTCCCTGTCTCTGTGTGTGACCAGCCCTCCCTGTCTCGGTGTGACCAGCCCTCCCTGTCTGTGTGTGACCAGCCCTCCCTGTCTGTGTGTGACCAGCCCTCCCTGTCCCTGTGTGACCAGCCCTCCCTGTCTCTGTGTGTGACCAGCCCTCCCTGTCTCTGTGTGACCAGCCCTACCAGTCCCTGTGTGTGACCAGCCCTCCCTGTCCTCCCTGTCTCTGTGTGAGACCAGCCCTCCCTGTCCCTGTGTGTGACCAGCCCTCCCTGTCCCTGTGTGTGACCAGCCCTCCCTGTCTGTGTGTGTGACCAGCCCTCCCTGTCTCTGTGTGTGACCAGCCCTCCCTGTCTCTGTGTGACCAGCCCTCCCTGTCTGTGTGTGACCAGCCCTCCCTGTCTGTGTGTGACCAGCCCTCCCTGTCTCTGTGTGACCAGCCCTACCTGTCCCTGTGTGTGACCAGCCCTCCCTGTCCCTGTGTGTGACCAGCCCTCCCTGTCCTCCCTGTCTCTGTGTGAGACCAGCCCTCCCTGTCCCTGTGTGTGACCAGCCCTCCCTGTCCGTGTGTGTGACCAGCCCTCCCTGTCCGTGTGTGTGACCAGCCCTCCCTGTCTCTGTGTGTGACCAGCCCTCCCTGTCTCTGTGTGACCAGCCCTACCTGTCCCTGTGTGTGACCAGCCCTCCCTGTCCTCCCTGTCTCTGTGTGAGACCAGCCCTCCCTGTCCCTGTGTGTGACCAGCCCTCCCTGTCCCTGTGTGTGACCAGCCCTCCCTGTCTGTGTGTGTGACCAGCCCTCCCTGTCTCTGTGTGTGACCAGCCCTCCCTGTCTCTGTGTGTGACCAGCCCTCCCTGTCTGTGTGTGACCAGCCCTCCCTGTCTGTGTGTGACCAGCCCTCCCTGTCTGTGTGTGACCAGCCCTCCCTGTCTGTGTGTGACCAGCCCTCCCTGTCCCTGTGTGACCAGCCCTCCCTGCCTGTGTGTGACCAGCCCTCCCTGTCTCGGTGTGAGACCAGCCCTCCCTGTCCCTGTGTGACCAGCCCTCCCTGTCTGTGTGTGACCAGCCCTCCCTGTCTCTGCGTGTGACCAGCCCTCCCTGTCTCTGTGAGACCAGCCCTCCCTGTCCCTGTGTGTGACCAGCCCTCCCTGTCCCTGTGTGACCAGCCCTCCCTGTCTGTGTGTGACCAGCCCTCCCTGTCTCTGTGTGTGACCAGCCCTCCCTGTCTCTGTGTGTGACCAGCCCTCCCTGTCTCTGTGTGACCAGCCCTCCCTGTCTGTGTGTGACCAGCCCTCCCTGTCTCTGTGTGTGACCAGCCCTCCCTGTCTCTGTGTGACCAGCCCTCCCTGTCCCTGTGTGACCAGCCCTCCCTGTCTCTGTGTGTAACCAGCCCTCCCTGTCTCTGTGTGACCAGCCCTACCTGTCCCTGTGTGTGACCAGCCCTCCCTGTCCCTGTGTGTGACCAGCCCTCCCTGTCCTCCCTGTCTCTGTGTGAGACCAGCCCTCCCTGTCCCTGTGTGTGACCAGCCCTCCCTGTCCCTGTGTGTGACCAGCCCTCCCTGTCTGTGTGTGTGACCAGCCCTCCCTGTCCCTGTGTGTGTGACCAGCCCTCCCTGTCTGTGTGTGTGACCAGCCCTCCCTGTCTGTGTGTGTGACCAGCCCTCCCTGTCTGTGTGTGTGACCAGCCCTCCCTGTCTCTGTGTGAGACCAGCCCTCCCTGTCCCTGTGTGAATCCAGCCCTCCCTGTCCCTGTGTGAGACCAGCCCACCCTGTCTCTGTGTGAGACCAGCCCTCCCTGTCTGTGTGTGTGACCAGCCCTCCCTGTCTCTGTGAGATCAGCCCTCCCTGTCCCTGTGTGAGACCAGCCCTCCCTGTCGCTGTGTGAGACCAGCCCTCCCTGTCCCTGTGTGTGACCAGCCCTCCCTGTCTGTGTGTGTGACCAGCCCTCCCTGTCTCTGTGTGTGACCAGCCCTCCCTGTCTCTGTGTGTGACCAGCCCTCCCTGTCTCTGTGTGACCAGCCCTCCCTGTCCCTGTGAGACCGGCCCTCCCTGTCCTCCCTGTCTCTGTGTGACCAGCCCTCCCTGTCTGTGTGTGTGACCAGCCCTCCCTTTCCCTGTGTGTGTGACCAGCCCTCCCTGTCTGTGTGTGAGACCAGCCCTCCCTGTGTCTGTGTGAGACCAGCCCTCCCTGTCCCTGTGTGAGACCAGCCCTCCCTTTCCCTGTGTGAGACCAGCCCTCCCTGTCCCTGTGTGAGACCAGCCCTCCCAGTCCCTGTGTGACCAGCCCTCCCTGTCCCTGTGTGAGACCAGCCCTCCCTGTCCCTGTGTGAGACCAGCCCTCCCTGTCCCTGTGTGAGACCAGCCCTCGCTGTCCCTGTGTGAGACCAGCCCTCCCTGTCTCTGTGTGAGACCAGCCCTCCCTGTCCCTGTGTGAGACCAGCCCTCCCTGTCCCTGTGTGAGACCAGCCCTCCCTGTGTCTGTGAGACCGGCCCTCCCTGCCCTCCCCGTCTCTGTGAGACCGGCCCTCCCTGCCCTCCCCGTCTCTGTGAGACCGGCCCTCCCTGCCCTCCCCGTCTCTGTGAGACCGGCCCTCCCTGCCCTCCCCGTCTCTGTGAAACCGGCCCTCCCTGCCCTCCCCGTCTCTGTGAGACCGGCCCTCCCTGCCCTCCCTGTCTCTGTGAGACCGGCCCTCCCTGCCCTCCCTGTCTCTGTGAGACCGGCCCTCCCCGTCTCTGTGAGACCGGCCCTCCCTGTCCTCCCCGTCTCTGTGAGACCGGCCCTCCCCGCCCTCCCTGTCCTCCCCGTCTCTGTGAGACCAGCCCTCCCTGTCTCTGTGTGTGACCAGCCCTCCCTGTCTCTGTGAGACCAGCCCTCCCTGTCCCTGTGTGTGACCAGCCCTCCCTGTCCCTGTGTGACCAGCCCTCCCTGTCCCTGTGTGACCAGCCCTCCCTGTCCCTGTGTGACCAGCCCTCCCTGTCTCTGAGTGTGACCAGCCCTCCCTGTCTCAGGTGTGACCAGCCCTACCTGTCCCTGTGTGTGACCAGCCCTCCCTGTCCTCCCTGTCCCTGTGTGTGACCAGCCTCCCTGTCCCTGTGTGTGACCAGCCCTCCCTGTCCCTGTGTGTGACCAGCCCTCCCTGTCTCTGTGTGTGACCAGCCCTCCCTGTCTCTGTGTGTGACCAGCCCTCCCTGTCTCTGTGTGTGACCAGCCCTCCCTGTCTCGGTGTGACCAGCCCTCCCTGTCCCTGTGTGACCAGCCCTCCCTGTCCCTGTGTGACCAGCCCTCCCTGTCTGTGTGTGACCAGCCCTCCCTGTCCCTGTGTGACCAGCCCTCCCTGTCTCTGTGTGTGACCAGCCCTCCCTGTCTCTGTGTGACCAGCCCTACCAGTCCCTGTGTGTGACCAGCCCTCCCTGTCCTCCCTGTCTCTGTGTGAGACCAGCCCTCCCTGTCCCTGTGTGTGACCAGCCCTCCCTGTCCCTGTGTGTGACCAGCCCTCCCTGTCTGTGTGTGTGACCAGCCCTCCCTGTCTCTGTGTATGACCAGCCCTCCCTGTCTCTGTGTGACCAGCCCTGCCTGTCTGTGTGTGACCAGCCCTCCCTGTCTGTGTGTGACCAGCCCTCCCTGTCTCTGTGTGACCAGCCCTACCTGTCCCTGTGTGTGACCAGCCCTCCCTGTCCCTGTGTGTGACCAGCCCTCCCTGTCCTCCCTGTCTCTGTGTGAGACCAGCCCTCCCTGTCCCTGTGTGTGACCAGCCCTCCCTGTCCGTGTGTGTGACCAGCCCTCCCTGTCCGTGTGTGTGACCAGCCCTCCCTGTCTCTGTGTGTGACCAGCCCTCCCTGTCTCTGTGTGACCAGCCCTACCTGTCCCTGTGTGTGACCAGCCCTCCCTGTCCTCCCTGTCTCTGTGTGAGACCAGCCCTCCCTGTCCCTGTGTGTGACCAGCCCTCCCTGTCCCTGTGTGTGACCAGCCCTCCCTGTCCCTGTGTGTGACCAGCCCTCCCTGTCTGTGTGTGTGACCAGCCCTCCCTGTCTCTGTGTGTGACCAGCCCTCCCTGTCTCTGTGTGTGACCAGCCCTCCCTGTCTCTGTGTGTGACCAGCCCTCCCTGTCTGTGTGTGACCAGCCCTCCCTGTCTCTGCGTGTGACCAGCCCTCCCTGTCTCTGTGAGACCAGCCCTCCCTGTCCCTGTGTGTGACCAGCCCTCCCTGTCCCTGTGTGACCAGCCCTCCCTGTCTGTGTGTGACCAGCCCTCCCTGTCTCTGTGTGTGACCAGCCCTCCCTGTCTCTGTGTGTGACCAGCCCTCCCTGTCTGTGTGTGACCAGCCCTCCCTGTCTGTGTGTGACCAGCCCTCCCTGTCTCTGTGTGTGACCAGCCCTCCCTGTCTCTGTGTGACCAGCCCTCCCTGTCCCTGTGTGACCAGCCCTCCCTGTCTCTGTGTGTAACCAGCCCTCCCTGTCTCTGTGTGACCAGCCCTACCTGTCCCTGTGTGTGACCAGCCCTCCCTGTCCCTGTGTGTGACCAGCCCTCCCTGTCCTCCCTGTCTCTGTGTGAGACCAGCCCTCCCTGTCCCTGTGTGTGACCAGCCCTCCCTGTCCCTGTGTGTGACCAGCCCTCCCTGTCTGTGTGTGTGACCAGCCCTCCCTGTCACTGTGTGTGTGACCAGCCCTCCCTGTCTGTGTGTGTGACCAGCCCTCCCTGTCTGTGTGTGTGACCAGCCCTCCCTGTCTCTGTGTGAGACCAGCCCTCCCTGTCCCTGTGTGAATCCAGCCCTCCCTGTCCCTGTGTGAGACCAGCCCACCCTGTCTCTGTGTGAGACCAGCCCTCCCTGTCTGTGTGTGTGACCAGCCCTCCCTGTCTCTGTGAGACCAGCCCTCCCTGTCCCTGTGTGAGACCAGCCCTCCCTGTCCCTGTGTGTGACCAGCCCTCCCTGTCTGTGTGTGTGACCAGCCCTCCCTGTCTCTGTGTGTGACCAGCCCTCCCTGTCTCTGTGTGTGACCAGCCCTCCCTGTCTCTGTGTGACCAGCCCTCCCTGTCCCTGTGAGACCGGCCCTCCCTGTCCTCCCTGTCTCTGTGTGACCAGCCCTCCCTGTCTGTGTGTGTGACCAGCCCTCCCTTTCCCTGTGTGTGTGACCAGCCCTCCCTGTCCCTGTGTGAGACCAGCCCTCCCTGTCCCTGTGTGAGACCAGCCCTCCCTTTCCCTGTGTGAGACCAGCCCTCCCTGTCCCTGTGTGAGACCAGCCCTCCCTGTCCCTGTGTGAGACCAGCCCTCCCTGTCCCTGTGTGACCAGCCCTCCCTGTCCCTGTGTGAGACCAGCCCTCCCTGTCCCTGTGTGAGACCAGCCCTCCCTGTCCCTGTGTGAGACCAGCCCTCCCTGTCTCTGTGAGACCGGCCCTCCCTGCCCTCCCCGTCTCTGTGAGACCGGCCCTCCCTGCCCTCCCCGTCTCTGTGAGACCGGCCCTCCCTGCCCTCCCCGTCTCTGTGAGACCGGCCCTCCCTGCCCTCCCCGTCTCTGTGAGACCGGCCCTCCCTGCCCTCCCCGTCTCTGTGAGACCGGCCCTCCCCGTCTCTGTGAGACCGGCCCTCCCTGTCCTCCCCGTCTCTGTGAGACCGGCCCTCCCCGCCCTCCCCGTCTCTGTGAGACCGGCCCTCCCCGCCCTCCCTGTCCTCCCCGCCCTCCCTGTCCTCCCCGTCTCTGTGAGACCAGCCCTCCCTGTCTCTGTGTGTGACCAGCCCTCCCTGTCTCTGTGAGACCAGCCCTCCCTGTCCCTGTGTGTGACCAGCCCTCCCTGTCCCTGTGTGACCAGCCCTCCCTGTCCCTGTGTGACCAGCCCTCCCTGTCCCTGTGTGACCAGCCCTCCCTGTCTCTGTGTGTGACCAGCCCTCCCTGTCTCTGTGTGTGACCAGCCCTCCCTGTCTCTGTGTGACCAGCCCTCCCTGTCTCTGTGTGACCAGCCCTCCCTGTCTCTGTGTGTAACCAGCCCTCCCTGTCTCTGTGTGACCAGCCCTACCTGTCCCTGTGTGTGACCAGCCCTCCCTGTCCCTGTGTGTGACCAGCCCTCCCTGTCCTCCCTGTCTCTGTGTGAGACCAGCCCTCCCTGTCCCTGTGTGTGACCAGCCCTCCCTGTCTGTGTGTGTGACCAGCCCTCCCTGTCTGTGTGTGTGACCAGCCCTCCCTGTCTCTGTGTGAGACCAGCCCTCCCTGTCTCTGTGTGAGACCAGCCCTCCCTGTCCCTGTGTGAGACCAGCCCTCCCTGTCTCTGTGTGACCAGCCCTACCTGTCCCTGTGTGTGACCAGCCCTCCCTGTCCCTGTGTGTGACCAGCCCTCCCTGTCCTCCCTGTCTCTGTGTGAGACCAGCCCTCCCTGTCCCTGTGTGTGACCAGCCCTCCCTGTCTGTGTGTGTGACCAGCCCTCCCTGTCTGTGTGTGTGACCAGCCCTCCCTGTCTCTGTGTGAGACCAGCCCTCCCTGTCTCTGTGTGAGACCAGCCCTCCCTGTCCCTGTGTGAGACCAGCCCTCCCTGTCCCTGTGTGAGACCAGCCCACCCTGTCTCTGTGTGAGACCAGCCCTCCCTGTCTGTGTGTGTGACCAGCCCTCCCTGTCTCTGTGTGTGACCAGCCCTCCCTGTCTCTGTGTGTGACTAGCCCTCCCTGTCTCAGGTGTGACCAGCCCTACCTGTCCCTGTGTGTGACCAGCCCTCCCTGTCCCTGTGTGTGACCAGCCCTCCCTGTCCTCCCTGTCTCTGTGTGAGACCAGCCCTCCCTGTCCCTGTGTGTGACCAGCCCTCCCTGTCCCTGTGTGTGACCAGCCCTCCCTGTCCCTGTGTGTGACCAGCCCTCCCTGTCCCTGTGTGTGACCAGCCCTCCCTGTCTGTGTGTGTGACCAGCCCTCCCTGTCTCTGTGTGAGACCAGCCCTCCCTGTCTCTGTGTGAGACCAGCCCTCCCTGTCCCTGTGTGAGACCAGCCCTCCCTGTCCCTGTGTGAGACCAGCCCACCCTGTCTCTGTGTGAGACCAGCCCTCCCTGTCTGTGTGTGTGACCAGCCCTCCCTGTCTCTGTGTGTGACTAGCCCTCCCTGTCTCAGGTGTGACCAGCCCTACCTGTCCCTGTGTGTGACCAGCCCTCCCTGTCCTCCCTGTCCCTGTGTGTGACCAGCCCTCCCTGTCCCTGTGTGTGACCAGCCCTCCCTGTCCCTGTGTTTGACCAGCCCTCCCTGTCTCTGTGTGTGACCAGCCCTCCCTGTCTCTGTGTGTGACCAGCCCTCCCTGTCTCGGTGTGACCAGCCCTCCCTGTCCCTGTGTGACCAGCCCTCCCTGTCTGTGTGTGACCAGCCCTCCCTGTCCCTGTGTGACCAGCCCTCCCTGTCTCTGTGTGTGACCAGCCCTCCCTGTCTCTGTGTGACCAGCCCTACCTGTCCCTGTGTGTGACCAGCCCTCCCTGTCCTCCCTGTCTCTGTGTGAGACCAACCCTCCCTGTCCCTGTGTGTGACCAGCCCTCCCTGTCCCTGTGTGTGACCAGCCCTCCCTGTCTGTGTGTGTGACCAGCCCTCCCTGTCTGTGTGTGTGACCAGCCCTCCCTGTCTGTGTGTGACCAGCCCTCCCTGTCTGTGTGTGACCAGCCCTCCCTGTCTGTGTGTGACCAGCCCTCCCTGTCTGTGTGTGACCAGCCCTCCCTGTCTCTGTGTGACCAGCCCTACCTGTCCCTGTGTGTGACCAGCCCTACCTGTCCCTGTGTGTGACCAGCCCTCCCTGTCCTCCCTGTCTCTGTGTGAGACCAGCCCTCCCTGTCCCTGTGTGTGACCAGCCCTCCCTGTCCCTGTGTGTGACCAGCCCTCCCTGTCTCTTTGTGTGACCAGCCCTCCCTGTCTCTGTGTGACCAGCCCTACCTGTCCCTGTGTGTGACCAGCCCTCCCTGTCCTCCCTGTCTCTGTGTGAGACCAGCCCTCCCTGTACCTGTGTGTGACCAGCCCTCCCTGTCCCTGTGTGTGACCAGCCCTCCCTGTCTGTGTGTGTGACCAGCCCTCCCTGTCTCTGTGTGTGACCAGCCCTCCCTGTCTCTGTGTGTGACCAGCCCTCCCTGTCTCTGTGTGACCAGCCCTCCCTGTCTGTGTGTGACCAGCCCTCCCTGTCTGTGTGTGACCAGCCCTCCCTGTCCCTGTGTGACCAGCCCTCCCTGTCTGTGTGTGACCAGCCCTCCCTGTCTGTGTGTGACCAGCCCTCCCTGTCCCTGTGTGACCAGCCCTCCCTGTCTGTGTGTGACCAGCCCTCCCTGTCTGTGTGTGACCAGCCCTCCCTGTCTCGGTGTGAGACCAGCCCTCCCTGTCCCTGTGTGACCAGCCCTCCCTGTCTGTGTGTGACCAGCCCTCCCTGTCTCTGCGTGTGACCAGCCCTCCCTGTCTCTGTGAGACCAGCCCTCCCTGTCCCTGTGTGTGACCAGCCCTCCCTGTCCCTGTGTGACCAGCCCTCCCTGTCTGTGTGTGACCAGCCCTCCCTGTCTCTGTGTGTGACCAGCCCTCCCTGTCTCTGTGTGACCAGCCCTCCCTGTCCCTGTGTGACCAGCCCTCCCTGTCTCTGTGTGTAACCAGCCCTCCCTGTCTCTGTGTGACCAGCCCTCCCTGTCTGTGTGTGACCAGCCCTCCCTGTCTGTGTGTGACCAGCCCTCCCTGTCCTCCCTGTCTCTGTGTGAGACCAGCCCTCCCTGTCCCTGTGTGTGACCAGCCCTCCCTGTCTGTGTGTGTGACCAGCCCTCCCTGTCTGTGTGTGTGACCAGCCCTCCCTGTCCCTGTGTGTGTGACCAGCCCTCCCTGTCTGTGTGTGTGACCAGCCCTCCCTGTCTGTGTGTGTGACCAGCCCTCCCTGTCTGTGTGTGTGACCAGCCCTCCCTGTCTCTGTGTGAGACCAGCCCTCCCTGTCCCTGTGTGAGACCAGCCCTCCCTGTCCCTGTGTGAGACCAGCCCACCCTGTCTCTGTGTGAGACCAGCCCTCCCTGTCTGTGTGTGTGACCAGCCCTCCCTGTCTCTGTGAGATCAGCCCTCCCTGTCCCTGTGTGAGACCAGCCCTCCCTGTCCCTGTGTGAGACCAGCCCTCCCTGTCCCTGTGTGTGACCAGCCCTCCCTGTCCCTGTGTGTGACCAGCCCTCCCTGTCTCTGTGTGTGACCAGCCCTCCCTGTCTCTGTGTGTGACCAGCCCTCCCTGTCTCTGTGAGATCAGCCCTCCCTGTCCCTGTGTGAGACCAGCCCTCCCTGTCCCTGTGTGAGACCAGCCCTCCCTGTCCCTGTGTGTGACCAGCCCTCCCTGTCTCTCTGTGTGACCAGCCCTCCCTGTCTGTGTGTGTGACCAGCCCTCCCTTTCCCTGTGTGTGTGACCAGCCCTCCCTGTCTCTGTGTGAGACCAGCCCTCCCTGTCTGTGTGTGTGACCAGCCCTCCCTGTCTGTGTGTGAGACCAGCCGTCCCTGTCTCTGTGTGAGACCAGCCGTCCCTGTCTCTGTGTGAGACCAGCCCTCCCTGTCCCTGTGTGAGACCAGCCCTCCCTGTCCCTGTGTGAGACCAGCCCTCCCTGTCCCTGTGTGAGACCAGCCCTCCCTGTCCCTGTGTGAGACCAGCCCTCCCTGTCCGTGTGTGTGACCAGCCCTCCCTGTCTGTGTGTGTGACCAGCCCTCCCTGTCTCTGTGTGAGACCAGCCCTCCCTGTCCCTGTGTGAGAACAGCCCTCCCCGTGTCTGTGTGAGACCAGCCCTCCCTGTGTCTGTGTGAGACCAGCCCTCCCTGTCTCTGAGAGACCGGCCCTCCCTGTCTGTGTGTGTGACCAGCCTTCCCTGTCTCTGTGTGTCCAGCCCTCCCTGTCTCTGTGAGACCGGCCCTCCCTGCCCTCCCTGTCTCTGTGAGACCGGCCCTCCCTGCCCTCCCTGTCTCTGTGAGACCGGCCCTCCCTGCCCTCCCTGTCTCTGTGAGACCGGCCCTCCCTGCCCTCCCTGTCTCTGTGAGACCGGCCCTCCCTGCCCTCCCGGCCCTCCCTGCCCTCCCGGTCTCTGTGAGACCGGCCCTCCCTGTCTCTGTGAGACCGGCCCTCCCTGCCCTCCATGTCTCTTGAGACCGGCCCTCCCTGTCTCTGTGAGACCGGCCCTCCCTGCCCTCCCTGTCTCTGTGAGACCTGCCCTCCCTGTCTCTGTGAGACCGGCCCTCCCTGTCTCTGTGAGACCAGCCGTCCCTGTCTGTGTGTGTGACCAGCCCTCCCTGTCTGTGTGTGAGACCAGCCGTCCCTGTCTCTGTGTGAGACCAGCCGTCCCTGTCTCTGTGTGAGACCAGCCCTCCCTGTCCCTGTGTGAGACCAGCCCTCCCTGTCCCTGTGTGAGACCAGCCCTCCCTGTCCCTGTGTGAGACCAGCCCTCCCTGTCCCTGTGTGAGACCAGCCCTCCCTGTCCGTGTGTGTGACCAGCCCTCCCTGTCTGTGTGTGGGACCAGCCCTCCCTGTCCCTGTGTGGGACCAGCCCTCCCTATCTCTGTGTGACCAGCCCTCCCTGTCTGTGTGTGTGACCAGCCTTCCCTGTCTCTGTTTGACCAGCCTTCCCTGTCTGTGTGTGTGTGAGACCAGCCTTCCCTGTCTCTGTGTGTGACCAGCCCTCCCTGTCCCTGTGTGTGACCAGCCCTCCCTGTCCCTGTGTGTGACCAGCCCTCCCTGTCCCTGTGTGTGACCAGCCCTCCCTGTCCCTGTGTGTGACCAGCCCTCCCTGTCTGTGTGTGTGACCAGCCCTCCCTGTCTCTGTGTGTGACCAGCCTTCCCTGTCTCTGTGTGTCCAGCCCTCCCTGTCTCTGTGAGACCAGCCCTCTCTGTCTGTGTGTGTGTGACCAGCCCTCCCTGTCTCTGTGTGTGACCAGCCCTCCCTGTCTCTGTGTGTGACCAGCCTTCCCTGTCTCTGTGTGTGAGACCAGCCCTCCCTGTCTGTGTGTGGGACCAGCCCTCCCTGTCCCTGTGTGTGACCAGCCTTCCCTGTCTCTGTGTGAGACCAGCCCTCCCTGTCTGTGTGTGTGACCAGCCCTCCCTGTCTGTGTGTGTGACCAGCCCTCCCTGTCTGTGTGTGTGTGACCAGCCCTCCCTGTCTGTGTGTGGGACCAGCCCTCCCTGTCCCTGTGTGCGACCAGCCCTCCCTGTCTGTGTGTGTGACCAGCCCTCCCTGTCCCTGTGTGAGACCAGCCCTCCCTGTGTCTGTGAGGCGGGCCCACCCTGTCCTCCCTGTCTCTGAGAGACCTGCCCTCCCTGTCTCTGTGAGACCGGCCCTCCCTGCCCTCCCCACCCTCCCTGCCCTCCCCATCCTCCCTGCCCTCCCCATCCTCCCAGCCCTCCCCATCCTCCCTGCCCTCCCCATCTCTGTGAGACCGGCCCTCCCTGTCTCTGTGAGACCAGCCCTCCCTGTCTCTGTGTGTGACCAGCCCTCCCTGTCCCTGTGTGACCAGACCTCCCTGTCCCTGTGTGACCAGCCCTCCCTGTCCCAGTGTGACCAGCCCTCCCTGTCTCTGTGTGAGACCAGCCCTCCCTGTCCCTGTGTGAGACCAGCCCTCCCTGTCCCTGTGTGTGACCAGCCCTCCCTGTCCGTGTGTGTGACCAGCCCTCCCTGTCCGTGTGTGTGACCAGCCCTCCCTGTCTCTGTGTGTGACCAGCCCTCCCTGTCCCTGTGTGAGACCAGCCCTCCCTGTCCCTGTGTGAGACCAGCCCTCCCTGTCCCTGTGTGTGACCAGTCCACCCTGTCCCTGTGTGTGACCAGTCCACCCTGTCTCTGTGTGTGACCAGCCCTCCCTGTCTCTGTGTGAGACCAGCCCTCCCTGTCTCTGTGTGTGACCAGCCCTCCCTGTCTCTGTGTGTGACCAGCCTTCCCTGTCCCTGTGTGACCAGCCCTCCCTGTCTCTGTGTGACCAGCCCTCCCTGTCCCTGTGTGAGACCAGCCCTCCCTGTCCCTGTGTGACCAGCCCTCCCTGTCCCTGTGTGAGACCAGCCCTCCCTGTCCCTGTGTGAGACCAGCCCTCCCTGTCTGTGTGTGTGACCAGCCCTCCCTGTCTGTGTGTGTGACCAGCCCTCCCTGTCTGTGTGTGTGACCAGCCCTCCCTGTCTGTGTGTGTGACCAGCCCTCCCTGTCTCTGTGTGAGACCAGCCCTCCCTGTCTCTGTGTGAGACCAGCCCTCCCTGTCTCTGTGTGAGACCAGCCCTCCCGGTCCCTGTGTGAGACCAGCCCTCCCTGTCCCTGTGTGAGACCAGCCCTCCCTGTGTCTGTGAGGCGGGCCCACCCTGTCCTCCCTGTCTCTGTGAGACCGGCCCTCCCTGCCCTCCCTGTCTCTGTGAGACCGGCCCTCCCTGCCCTCCCTGTCTCTGTGAGACCTGCCCTCCCTGCCATCCCTGTCTCTGTGAGACCTGCCCTCCCTGTCTCTGTGAGACCTGCCCTCCCTGTCTCTGTGAGACCGGCCCTCCCTGTCTCTGTGAGACTGGCCCTCCCTGCCCTCCATGTCTCTGTGAGACCGGCCCTCCCTGCCCTCCATGTCTCTGTGAGACCGGCCCTCCCTGCCCTTCCTGTCTCTGTGAGACCGGCCCTCCCTGTCTCTGTGAGACCGGCCCTCCCTGCCCTCCCTGTCTCTGTGAGACCAGCCGTCCCTGTCTGTGTGTGTGACCAGCCCTCCCTGTCTGTGTGTGTGACCAGCCTTCCCTGTCTCTGTGTGACCAGACTTCCCTGTCTCTGTTTGACCAGCCTTCCCTGTCTGTGTGTGTGTGAGACCAGCCCTCCCTGTCTCTGTGTGTGACCAGCCCTCCCTATCTCTGTGTGACCAGCCCTCCCTGTCTGTGTGTGTGACCAGCCCTCCCTGTTTGTGTGTGTGACCAGCCTTCCCTGTCTCTGTGTGACCAGCCTTCCCTGTCTCTGTTTGACCAGCCTTCCCTGTCTGTGTGTGTGTGAGACCAGCCTTCCCTGTCTCTGTGTGTGACCAGCCCTCCCTGTCCCTGTGTGTGACCAGCCCTCCCTGTCCCTGTGTGTGACCAGCCCTCCCTGTCTGTGTGTGTGACCAGCCTTCCCTGTCTCTGTGTGTCCAGCCTTCCCTGTCTCTGTGTGAGACCAGCCCTCCCTGTCCCTGTGTGTGACCAGCCCTCCCTGTCCCTGTGTGTGACCAGCCCTCCCTGTCTGTGTGTGTGACCAGCCTTCCCTGTCTCTGTGTGTCCAGCCCTCCCTGTCTCTGTGTGAGACAAGCCCTCTCTGTCTGTGTGTGTGTGACCAGCCCTCCCTGTCTGTGTGTGGGACCAGCCCTCCCTGTCCCTGTGTGCGACCAGCCCTCCCTGTCTGTGTGTGTGACCAGCCCTCCCTGTCTCTGTGAAACCAGCCCTCCCTGTCTATGTGTGTGACCAGCCCTCCCTGTCCCTGTGTGAGACCAGCCCTCCCTGTCTCTGTGTGAGACCAGCCCTCCTGTCCCTGTGTGAGACCAGCCCTCCCTGTCCCTGTGTGAGACCAGCCCTCCCTGTCCCTGTGTGTGGCCAGCCCTCCCTGTCCCTGTGTGTGACCAGCCCTCCCTGTCTCTGTGTGAGACCAGCCCTCCCTGTCTCTGTGTGAGACCAGCCCTCCCTGTCTCTGTGTGAGACCAGCCCTCCCTGTCCCTGTGTGAGACCAGCCCTCCCTGTCTCTGTGTGTGACCAGCCCTCCCTGTCTCTGTGAGACCAGCCCTCCCTGTCTCTGTGTGAGACCAGCCCTCCCTGTCCCTGTGTGAGACCAGCCCTCCCTGTCTCTGTGTGAGACCAGCCCTCCCTGTCTCTGTGTGTGACTAGCCCTCCCTGTCCCTGTGTGAGACCTGCCCTCCCTGTCTCTGTGAGACCGGCCCTCCCTGCCCTCCCGGCCCTCCCTGCCCTCCCGGTCCACCCTGCCCTCCCGGTCCTCCCTGCCCTCCCGGTCTCTGTGAGACCGGCCCTCCCTGTCTCTGTGAGACCGGCCCTCCCTGCCCTCCATGTCTCTTGAGACCGGCCCTCCCTGTCTCTGTGAGACCGGCCCTCCCTGCCCTCCCTGTCTCTGTGAGACCGGCCCTCCCTGCCCTCCCTGTCTCTGTGAGACCGGCCCTCCCTGTCTCTGTGAGACCAGCCGTCCCTGTCTGTGTGTGGGACCAGCCCTCCCTGTCTGTGTGTGGGACCAGCCCTCCCTGTCCCTGTGTGGGACCAGCCCTCCCTATCTCTGTGTGACCAGCCCTCCCTGTCTGTGTGTGAGACCAGCCCTCCCTGTCCCTGTGTGTGACCAGCCTTCCCTGTCTCTGTGTGTGTGACCAGCCCTCCCTGTCCCTGTGTGTGACCAGCCCTCCCTGTCCCTGTGTGTGACCAGCCCTCCCTGTCCCTGTGTGTGACCAGCCCTCCCTGTCTGTGTGTGTGACCAGCCTTCCCTGTCTCTGTGTGTCCAGCCTTCCCTGTCTCTGTGTGAGACCAGCCCTCCCTGTCTGTGTGTGTGACCAGCCCTCCCTGTCTGTGTGTGTGACCAGCCCTCCCTGTCTCTGTGTGTGACCAGCCTTCCCTGTCTCTGTGTGTGACCAGCCTTCCCTGTCTCTGTGTGTGACCAGCCCTCCCTGTCTCTGTGTGTGACCAGCCTTCCCTGTCTCTGTGTGTCCAGCCCTCCCTGTCTCTGTGAGACCAGCCCTCTCTGTCTGTGTGTGTGTGACCAGCCCTCCCTGTCTCTGTGTGTGACCAGCCCTCCCTGTCTCTGTGTGTGACCAGCCTTCCCTGTCTCTGTGTGTGAGACCAGCCCTCCATGTCCCTGTGTGTGACCAGCCTTCCCTGTCTCTGTGTGTGTGACCAGCCCTCCCTGTCCCTGTGTGTGACCAGCCCTCCCTGTCCCTGTGTGTGACCAGCCCTCCCTGTCTGTGTGTGTGACCAGCCTTCCCTGTCTCTGTGTGTCCAGCCTTCCCTGTCTCTGTGTGAGACCAGCCCTCCCTGTCTGTGTGTGTGACCAGCCCTCCCTGTCTGTGTGTGTGACCAGCCCTCCCTGTCTGTGTGTGTGTGACCAGCCCTCCCTGTCTGTGTGTGGGACCAGCCCTCCCTGTCCCTGTGTGCGACCAGCCCTCCCTGTCTGTGTGTGTGACCAGCCCTCCCTGTCTGTGAAATCAGCCCTCCCTGTCTATGTGTGTGACCAGCCCTCCCTGTCCCTGTGTGAGACCAGCCCTCCCTGTCCCTGTGTGAGACCAGCCCTCCCTGTCCCTGTGTGAGACCAGCCCTCCCTGTGTCTGTGAGGCGGGCCCACCCTGTCCTCCCTGTCTCTGAGAGACCTGCCCTCCCTGTCTCTGTGAGACCGGCCCTCCCTGCCCTCCCCACCCTCCCCACCCTCCCCACCCTCCCTGCCCTCCCCATCCTCCCTGCCCTCCCCATCTCTGTGAGACCGGCCCTCCCTGTCTCTGTGAGACCAGCCCTCCCTGTCTCTGTGTGTGACCAGCCCTCCCTGTCCCTGTGTGACCAGACCTCCCTGTCCCTGTGTGACCAGCCCTCCCTGTCCCTGTGTGACCAGCCCTCCCTGTCTCTGTGTGAGACCAGCCCTCCCTGTCCCTGTGTGAGACCAGCCCTCCCTGTCCCTGTGTGTGACCAGCCCTCCCTGTCCGTGTGTGTGACCAGCCCTCCCTGTCCGTGTGTGTGACCAGCCCTCCCTGTCTCTGTGTGTGACCAGCCCGCCCTGTCTCTGTGTGTGACCAGCCCTCCCTGTCCCTGTGTGACCAGCCCTCCCTGTCTCTGTGTGACCAGCCCTCCCTGTCCCTGTGTGAGACCAGCCCTCCCTGTCTGTGTGTGACCAGCCCTCCCTGTCCCTGTGTGAGACCAGCCCTCCCTGTCTGTGTGTGACCAGCCCTCCCTGTCTCTGTGTGACCAGCCCTCCCTGTCCCTGTGTGAGACCAGCCCTCCCTGTCTGTGTGTGACCAGCACTCCCTGTCCCTGTGAGACCAGCCCTCCCTGTCCCTGTGTGAGACCAGCCCTCCCTGTCCCTGTGTGTGGCCAGCCCTCCCTGTCCCTGTGTGAGACCAGCCCGCCCTGTCTCTGTGTGTGACCAGCCCTCCCTGTCCCTGTGTGTGACCAGCCCTCCCTGTCCCTGTGTGACCAGCCCTCCCTGTCTCTGTGTGACCAGCCCTCCCTGTCCCTGTGTGAGACCAGCCCTCCCTGTCTGTGTGTGACCAGCACTCCCTGTCCCTGTGTGACCAGCCCTCCCTGTCCCTGTGTGAGACCAGCCCTCCCTGTCCCTGTGTGTGACCAGCCCTCCCTGTCTGTGTGTGTGACCAGCCCTCCCTGTCTGTGTGTGTGGCCAGCCCTCCCTGTCTGTGTGTGTGACCAGCCCTCCCTGTCTCTGTGTGAGACCAGCCCTCCCTGTCTCTGTGTGAGACCAGCCCTCCCTGTCTCTGTGTGAGACCAGCCCTCCCGGTCCCTGTGTGAGACCAGCCCTCCCTGTCCCTGTGTGAGACCAGCCCTCCCTGTGTCTGTGAGGCGGGCCCACCCTGTCTCTGAGAGACCGGCCCTCCCTGCCCTCCCTGTCTCTGTGAGACCGGCCCTCCCTGCCCTCCCTGTCTCTGTGAGACCTGCCCTCCCTGCCATCCCTGTCTCTGTGAGACCTGCCCTCCCTGTCTCTGTGAGACCTGCCCTCCCTGTCTCTGTGAGACCGGCCCTCCCTGTCTCTGTGAGACTGGCCCTCCCTGCCCTCCATGTCACTGTGAGACCGGCCCTCCCTGCCCTCCATGTCTCTGTGAGACCGGCCCTCCCTGCCCTCCCTGTCTCTGTGAGACCGGCCCTCCCTGCCCTCCCTGTCTCTGTGAGACCGGCCCTCCCTGTCTCTGTGAGACCGGCCCTCCCTGCCCTCCCTGTCTCTGTGAGACCAGCCGTCCCTGTCTGTGTGTGGGACCAGCCCTCCCTGTCCCTGTGTGGGACCAGCCCTCCCTATCTCTGTGTGACCAGCCCTCCCTGTCTGTGTGTGTGACCAGCCCTCCCTGTCTGTGTGTGTGACCAGCCTTCCCTGTCTCTGTGTGACCAGCCTTCCCTGTCTCTGTTTGACCAGCCTTCCCTGTCTGTGTGTGTGTGAGACCAGCCTTCCCTGTCTCTGTGTGTGACCAGCCCTCCCTGTCCCTGTGTGTGACCAGCCCTCCCTGTCCCTGTGTGTGACCAGCCCTCCCTGTCTGTGTGTGTGACCAGCCTTCCCTGTCTCTGTGTGTCCAGCCTTCCCTGTCTCTGTGTGAGACCGGCCCTCCCTGCCCTCCCTGTCTCTGTGAGACCGGCCCTCCCTGCCCTCCCTGTCTCTGTGAGACCGGCCCTCCCTGTCTCTGTGAGACCAGCCGTCCCTGTCTCTGTGTGACCAGCCTTCCCTGTCTCTGTGTGACCAGCCTTCCCTGTCTCTGTTTGACCAGCCTTCCCTGTCTGTGTGTGTGTGAGACCAGCCTTCCCTGTCTCTGTGTGTGACCAGCCCTCCCTGTCCCTGTGTGTGACCAGCCCTCCCTGTCCCTGTGTGTGACCAGCCTTCCCTTTCTCTGTGTGTCCAGCCTTCCCTGTCCCTGTGTGAGACCAGCCCTCCCTGTCCCTGTGTGAGACCAGCCCTCCCTGTCTCTGTGTGACCAGCCTTCCCTGTCTCTGTTTGACCAGCCTTCCCTGTCTGTGTGTGTGTGACCAGCCCTCCCTGTCTGTGTGTGGGACCAGCCCTCCCTGTCCCTGTGTGCGACCAGCCCTCCCTGTCTGTGTGTGTGACCAGCCCTCCCTGTCTGTGAAATCAGCCCTCCCTGTCTATGTGTGTGACCAGCCCTCCCTGTCCCTGTGTGAGACCAGCCCTCCCTGTCCCTGTGTGAGACCAGCCCTCCCTGTCCCTGTGTGAGACCAGCCCTCCCTGTGTCTGTGAGGCGGGCCCACCCTGTCCTCCCTGTCTCTGAGAGACCTGCCCTCCCTGTCTCTGTGAGACCGGCCCTCCCTGCCCTCCCCACCCTCCCTGCCCTCCCCACCCTCCCTGCCCTCCCCATCCTCCCTGCCCTCCCCATCTCTGTGAGACCGGCCCTCCCTGTCTCTGTGAGACCAGCCCTCCCTGTCTCTGTGTGTGACCAGCCCTCCCTGTCCCTGTGTGACCAGACCTCCCTGTCCCTGTGTGACCAGCCCTCCCTGTCCCTGTGTGACCAGCCCTCCCTGTCTCTGTGTGAGACCAGCCCTCCCTGTCCCTGTGTGAGACCAGCCCTCCCTGTCCCTGTGTGTGACCAGCCCTCCCTGTCCGTGTGTGTGACCAGCCCTCCCTGTCCGTGTGTGTGACCAGCCCTCCCTGTCTCTGTGTGTGACCAGCCCTCCCTGTCCCTGTGTGTGACCAGCCCGCCCTGTCTGTGTGTGTGACCAGCCCTCCCTGTCCCTGTGTGTGACCTGTCCTCCCTGTCTCTGTGTGACCAGCCCTCCCTGTCTCTGTGTGACCAGCCCTCCCTGTCCCTGTGTGAGACCAGCCCTCCCTGTCTGTGTGTGACCAGCACTCCCTGTCCCTGTGTGACCAGCCCTCCCTGTCCCTGTGTGAGACCAGCCCTCCCTGTCCCTGTGTGAGACCAGCCCTCCCTGTCTGTGTGTGTGACCAGCCCTCCCTGTCTGTGTGTGTGACCAGCCCTCCCTGTCTGTGTGTGTGACCAGCCCTCCCTGTCTGTGTGTGTGACCAGCCCTCCCTGTCTCTGTGTGAGATCAGCCCTCCCTGTCTCTGTGTGAGACCAGCCCCCTCCCTGTCTCTGTGTGAGACCAGCCCTCCCGGTCCCTGTGTGAGACCAGCCCTCCCTGTCCCTGTGTGAGACCAGCCCTCCCTGTGTCTGTGAGGCGGGCCCACCCTGTCCTCCCTGTCTCTGTGAGACCGGCCCTCCCTGCCCTCCCTGTCTCTGTGAGACCGGCCCTCCCTGCCCTCCCTGTCTCTGTGAGACCGGCCCTCCCTGCCCTCCCTGTCTCTGTGAGACCTGCCCTCCCTGCCATCCCTGTCTCTGTGAGACCTGCCCTCCCTGTCTCTGTGAGACCTGCCCTCCCTGTCTCTGTGAGACCTGCCCTCCCTGTGTCTGTGAGACTGGCCCTCCCTGCCCTCCATGTCTCTGTGAGACCGGCCCTCCCTGCCCTCCATGTCTCTGTGAGACCGGCCCTCCCTGCCCTCCCTGTCTCTGTGAGACCGGCCCTCCCTGCCCTCCCTGTCTCTGTGAGACCGGCCCTCCCTGCCCTCCCTGTCTCTGTGAGACCGGCCCTCCCTGTCTCTGTGAGACCGGCCCTCCCTGCCCTCCCTGTCTCTGTGAGACCAGCCGTCCCTGTCTGTGTGTGGGACCAGCCCTCCCTGTCCCTGTGTGGGACCAGCCCTCCCTATCTCTGTGTGACCAGCCCTCCCTGTCTGTGTGTGTGACCAGCCCTCCCTGTCTGTGTGTGTGACCAGCCTTCCCTGTCTCTGTGTGACCAGCCTTCCCTGTCTCTGTTTGACCAGCCTTCCCTGTCTGTGTGTGTGTGAGACCAGCCTTCCCTGTCTCTGTGTGTGACCAGCCCTCCCTGTCCCTGTGTGTGACCAGCCCTCCCTGTCCCTGTGTGTGACCAGCCCTCCCTCTCTGTGTGTGTGACCAGCCTTCCCTGTCTCTGTGTGTCCAGCCTTCCCTGTCTCTGTGTGAGACCAGCCCTCCCTGTCCCTGTGTGTGACCAGCCCTCCCTGTCCCTGTGTGTGCCCAGCCCTCCCTGTCTGTGTGTGTGTGACCAGCCTTCCCTGTCTCTGTGTGTCCAGCCCTCCCTGTCTCTGTGTGAGACAAGCCCTCTCTGTCTGTGTGTGTGTGACCAGCCCTCCCTGTCTCTGTGTGTGACCAGCCCTCCCTGTCTGTGTGTGGGACCAGCCCTCCCTGTCCCTGTGTGCGACCAGCCCTCCCTGTCTGTGTGTGTGACCAGCCCTCCCTGTCTCTGTGAAACCAGCCCTCCCTGTCTATGTGTGTGACCAGCCCTCCCTGTCCCTGTGTGAGACCAGCCCTACCTGTCTCTGTGTGAGACCAGCCCTCCTGTCCCTGTGTGAGACCAGCCCTCCTGTCCCTGTGTGAGACCAGCCCTCCCTGTCCCTGTGTGAGACCAGCCCTCCCTGTCCCTGTGTGTGGCCAGCCCTCCCTGTCCCTGTGTGTGACCAGCCCTCCCTGTCTCTGTGTGAGACCAGCCCTCCCTGTCTCTGTGTGAGACCAGCCCTCCCTGTCCCTGTGTGAGACCAGCCCTCCCTGTCTCTGTGTGTGACCAGCCCTCCCTGTCCCTGTGTGAGACCAGCCCTCCCTGTCTCTGTGTGAGACCAGCCCTCCCTGTCTCTGTGTGTGACCAGCCCTCCCTGTCTCTGTGAGACCAGCCCTCCCTGTCTCTGTGTGAGACCAGCCCTCCCTGTCTCTGTGTGAGACCAGCCCTCCCTGTCCCTGTGTGAGACCAGCCCTCCCTGTCTCTGTGTGAGACCAGCCCTCCCTGTCTCTGTGTGTGACCAGCCCTCCCTGTCACTGTGTGAGACCAGCCCTCCCTGTGTGTGACCAGCCCTCCCTGTCTCTGTGTGTGACCAGCCCTCCCTGTCTCTGTGAGACCAGCCCTCCCTGTCCCTGTGTGAGACCAGCCCTCCCTGTCTCTGTGAGACCAGCCCTCCCTGTCCCTGTGTGAGACCAGCCCTCCCTGTCCCTGTGTGAGACCAGCCCTCGCAGTCCCTGTGTGAGACCAGCCCTCCCTGTCCCTGTGTGAGACCAGCCCTCCCTGTCCCTGTGTGAGACCAGCCCTTCCTGTGTCTGTGAGGCGGGCCCTCCCTGTCCTCCCTGTCTCTGAGAGACCGGCCCTCCCTGCCCTCCCTGTCTCTGTGAGACCAGCCCTCCCTGCCCTCCCTGTCTCTGTGAGACCAGCCCTCCCTGTCCCTGTGTGAGACCAGCCCTCGCAGTCCCTGTGTGAGACCAGCCCTCCCTGTCCCTGTGTGAGACCAGCCCTCCCTGTCTCTGTGTGAGACCAGCCCTCCCTGTCCCTGTGTGAGACCAGCCCTCCCTGTCTCTGTGAGACCAGCCCTCCCTGTCCCTGTGTGAGACCAGCCCTCCCTGTCCCTGTGTGAGACCAGCCCTCCCTGTCCCTGTGTGAGACCAGCCCTCCCTGTGTCTGTGAGGCGGGCCCACCCTGTCCTCCCTGTCTCTGAGAGACCGGCCCTTCCTGCCCTCCCTGTCTCTGTGAGACCGGCCCTCCCTGCCCTCCCTATCTCTGTGAGACTGGCCCTCCCTGCCCTCCCCATCTCTGTGAGACCTGCCCTCCCTGCCCTCCCCATCTCTGTGAGACCTGCCCTCCCTGCCCTCCCCATCTCTGTGAGACCGGCCCTCCCTGCCCTCCCCATCTCTGTGAGACCTGCCCTCCCTGTCTCTGTGAGACCAGCCCTCCCTGCCCTCCCCGTCTCTGTGAGACCGGCCCTCCCTGCCCTCCCTCTCTCTGTGAGACCGGCCCTCCCCGTCTCTGTGAGACCGGCCCTCCCTGTCCTCTCCGTCTCTGTGAGACCGGCCCTCCCTGTCTGTGTGTGGGACCAGCCCTCCCTGTCCCTGTGTGCGACCAGCCCTCCCTGTCCCTGTGTGCGACCAGCCCTCCCTGTCTGTGTGTGTGACCAGCCCTCCCTGTCTGTGAAACCAGCCCTCCCTGTCCCTGTGTGTGACCAGCCCTCCCTGTCCCTGTGTGAGACCAGCCCTCCCTGTCCCGGTGTGAGACCAGCCCTCCCTGTCCCTGTGTGTGGCCAGCCCTCCCTGTCCCTGTGTGAGACCAGCCCTCCCTGTCCCTGTGTGAGACCAGCCCTCCCTGTCCCTGTGTGAGACCAGCCCTCCCTGTCCCTGTGTGAGACCAGCCCTCCCTGTCCCTGTGTGTGACCAGCCCTCCCTGTCCCTGTGTGTGACCAGTCCGCCCTGTCTCTGTGTGTGACCAGCCCTCCCTGTCTCTGTGTGAGACCAGCCCTCCCTGTCTCTGTGTGACCAGCCCTCCCTGTCTCTGTGTGTGACCAGCCCTCCCTGTCCCTGTGTGAGACCAGCCCTCGCTGTCCCTGTGTGAGACCAGCCCTCCCTGTCCCTGTGTGTGACCAGCCCTCCCTGTCCCTGTGTGTGACCAGCCCTCCCTGTCTCTTTGTGTGACCAGCCTTCTCTGTCTCTGTGTGAGACCAGCCCTCCCTGTCCCTGTGTGAGACCAGCCCTCCCTATCTCTGTGTGACCAGTCCTCCCCGTCTCTGTGAGACCAGCCCTCCCTGTCTCTGTGTGAGACTGGCCCTCCCTGTCCCTGTGTGAGACCGGCCCTCTCTGTCTCTGTGTGAGACCAGGCCTCCCTGTCTGTGTGTGAGACCGGCCCTCCCTGTCCCTGTGTGAGACCAGCCCTCCCTATCTCTGTGTGACCAGCCCTCCCCGTCTCTGTGTGAGACTGGCCCTCCCTTTCCCTGTGTGAGACCAGTCCTCCCTGTCTCTGTGTGAGACCGGCCCACCCTGTCTCTGTGTGACCAGCCCGCCCTGGCCTGTGAGTGACTGGCCCTCCCTGTTTCTTTGAGACCAGCCCTCGCAGTCCCTGTGTGAGAACAGCCCTCCCTGTCTCTGTGTGTGGCCAGCCCTCCCTGTCCCTGTGTGAGACCAGCCCTCCCTGTGTCTTTGTGAGACCAGCCCTCACTGTCTCTGTGTGTGACCAGCCCTCCCTGTCCCTGTGTGTGACCAGCCCTCCCTGTCTCTGTGTGAGACCAGCCCTCCCTGTCCCTGTGTGAGACCAGCCCTCACTGTCTCTGTGTGTGACCAGCCCTCCCTGTCCCTGTGTGAGACCAGCCCTCCCTGTCTCTGTGTGAGACCAGCCCTGCCTGTCTCTGTGTGAGACCAGTCCTCCCTGTCCCTGTGTGAGACCAGCCCTCCCTGTCTCTGTGTGAGACCAGCCCTCCCTGTCTCTGTGTGAGACCAGCCCTCCCTGTCCCTGTGTGTGACCAGCCCTCCCTGTCCCTGTGTGTGACCAGCCCTCCCTGTCCCTGTGTGAGACCAGCCCTCCCTGTCCCTGTGTGAGACCAGCCCTCCCTGTCTGTGTGAGACCAGCCCTCCCTGTCTCTGTGTGAGACCAGCCCTCCCTGTCTCTGTGTGAGACCGGCCCTCCCTGTCCCTGTGTGAGAACAGCCCTCCCTGTCTCTGTGTGTGGCCAGCCCTCCCTGTCTCTGTGTGAGAACAGCCCTCGCTGTCCCTGTGTGGGACCAGCCCTCCCTGTCCCTGTGTGGGACCAGCCCTCCCTATCTCTGTGAGACCAGCCGTCCCTGTCTGTGTGTGTGACCAGCCCTCCCTGTCCTTGTGTGGGACCAGCCCTCCCTGTCCCTGTGTGGGACCAGCCCTCCCTATCTCTGTGTGACCAGCCCTCCCTGTCTGTGTGTGTGACCAGCCTTCCCTGTCTCTGTTTGACCAGCCTTCCCTGTCTGTGTGTGTGTGAGACCAGCCTTCCCTGTCTCTTTGTGTGACCAGCCCTCCCTGTCCCTGTGTGTGACCAGCCCTCCCTGTCCCTGTGTGTGACCAGCCCTCCCTGTCCCTGTGTGTGACCAGCCCTCCCTGTCCCTGTGTGTGACCAGCCCTCCCTGTCTGTGTGTGTGACCAGCCTTCCCTGTCTCTGTGTGTCCAGCCTTCCCTGTCTCTGTGTGAGACCAGCCCTCCCTGTCCCTGTGTGTGACCAGCCCTCCCTGTCTGTGTGTGTGACCAGCCTTCCCTGTCTCTGTGTGTCCAGCCCTCCCTGTCTCTGTGTGAGACAAGCCCTCTCTGTCTGTGTGTGTGTGACCAGCCCTCCCTGTCTCTGTGTGTGACCAGCCCTCCCTGTCTGTGTGTGGGACCAGCCCTCCCTGTCCCTGTGTGCGACCAGCCCTCCCTGTCTGTGTGTGTGACCAGCCCTCCCTGTCTCTGTGAAACCAGCCCTCCCTGTCTATGTGTGTGACCAGCCCTCCCTGTCCCTGTGTGAGACCAGCCCAACCTGTCTCTGTGTGAGACCAGCCCTCCTGTCCCTGTGTGAGACCAGCCCTCCTGTCCCTGTGTGAGACCAGCCCTCCCTGTCCCTGTGTGAGACCAGCCCTCCCTGTCCCTGTGTGTGGCCAGCCCTCCCTGTCCCTGTGTGTGACCAGCCCTCCCTGTCTCTGTGTGAGACCAGCCCTCCCTGTCTCTGTGTGAGACCAGCCCTCCCTGTCCCTGTGTGAGACCAGCCCTTCCTGTCTCTGTGTGTGACCAGCCCTCCGTGTCCCTGTGTGAGACCAGCCCTCCCTGTCTCTGTGTGAGACCAGCCCTCCCTGTCTCTGTGTGTGACCAGCCCTCCCTGTCTCTGTGAGACCAGCCCTCCCTGTCTCTGTGTGAGACCAGCCCTCCCTGTCTCTGTGTGAGACCAGCCCTCCCTGTCCCTGTGTGAGACCAGCCCTCCCTGTCTCTGTGTGAGACCAGCCCTCCCTGTCTCTGTGTGTGACCAGCCCTCCCTGTCACTGTGTGAGACCAGCCCTCCCTGTGTGTGACCAGCCCTCCCTGTCTCTGTGTGTGACCAGCCCTCCCTGTCTCTGTGAGACCAGCCCTCCCTGTCCCTGTGTGAGACCAGCCCTCCCTGTCTCTGTGAGACCAGCCCTCCCTGTCCCTGTGTGAGACCAGCCCTCCCTGTCCCTGTGTGAGACCAGCCCTCGCAGTCCCTGTGTGAGACCAGCCCTCCCTGTCCCTGTGTGAGACCAGCCCTCCCTGTCCCTGTGTGAGACCAGCCCTTCCTGTGTCTGTGAGGCGGGCCCTCCCTGTCCTCCCTGTCTCTGAGAGACCGGCCCTCCCTGCCCTCCCTGTCTCTGTGAGACCAGCCCTCCCTGCCCTCCCTGCCCTCCCTGTCTCTGTGAGACCAGCCCTCCCTGTCCCTGTGTGAGACCAGCCCTCGCAGTCCCTGTGTGAGACCAGCCCTCCCTGTCCCTGTGTGAGACCAGCCCTCCCTGTCTCTGTGTGAGACCAGCCCTCCCTGTCCCTGTGTGAGACCAGCCCTCCCTGTCTCTGTGAGACCAGCCCTCCCTGTCCCTGTGTGAGACCAGCCCTCCCTGTCCCTGTGTGAGACCAGCCCTCCCTGTCCCTGTGTGAGACCAGCCCTCCCTGTCCCTGTGTGAGACCAGCCCTCCCTGTGTCTGTGAGGCGGGCCCACCCTGTCCTCCCTGTCTCTGAGAGACCGGCCCTTCCTGCCCTCCCTGTCTCTGTGAGACCGGCCCTCCCTGCCCTCCCTATCTCTGTGAGACTGGCCCTCCCTGCCCTCCCCATCTCTGTGAGACCTGCCCTCCCTGCCCTCCCCATCTCTGTGAGACCTGCCCTCCCTGCCCTCCCCATCTCTGTGAGACCGGCCCTCCCTGCCCTCCCCATCTCTGTGAGACCTGCCCTCCCTGTCTCTGTGAGACCAGCCCTCCCTGCCCTCCCCGTCTCTGTGAGACCGGCCCTCCCTGCCCTCCCTGTCTCTGTGAGACCGGCCCTCCCTGCCCTCCCTGTCTCTGTGAGACCGGCCCTCCCCGTCTCTGTGAGACCGGCCCTCCCTGTCCTCTCCGTCTCTGTGAGACCGGCCCTCCCTGTCTGTGTGTGGGACCAGCCCTCCCTGTCCCTGTGTGCGACCAGCCCTCCCTGTCCCTGTGTGCGACCAGCCCTCCCTGTCTGTGTGTGTGACCAGCCCTCCCTGTCTGTGAAACCAGCCCTCCCTGTCCCTGTGTGTGACCAGCCCTCCCTGTCCCGGTGTGAGACCAGCCCTCCCTGTCCCGGTGTGAGACCAGCCCTCCCTGTCCCTGTGTGTGGCCAGCCCTCCCTGTCCCTGTGTGAGACCAGCCCTCCCTGTCCCTGTGTGAGACCAGCCCTCCCTGTCCCTGTGTGAGACCAGCCCTCCCTGTCTCTGTGTGACCAGCCCTCCCTGTCTCTGTGTGTGACCAGCCCTCCCTGTCTCTGTGTGAGACCAGCCCTCCCTGTCTCTGTGTGACCAGCCCTCCCTGTCTCTGTGTGTGACCAGCCCTCCCTGTCCCTGTGTGAGACCAGCCCTCCCTGTCCCTGTGTGAGACCAGCCCTCCCTGTCCCTGTGTGTGACCAGCCCTCCCTGTCCCTGTGTGTGACCAGCCCTCCCTGTCTCTGTGTGTGACCAGCCCTCCCTGTCCCTGTGTGTGACCAGCCCTCCCTGTCCCTGTGTGAGACCAGCCCTCCCTGTCCCTGTGTGTGACCAGCCCTCCCTGTCTGTGTGTGACCAGCCCTCCCTGTCTCTGTGTGTGACCAGTCCGCCCTGTCTCTGTGTGTGACCAGCCCTCCCTGTCTCTGTGTGAGACCAGCCCTCCCTGTCTCTGTGTGTGACCAGCCCTCCCTGTCCCTGTGTGTGACCAGCCCTCCCTGTCCCTGTGTGTGACCAGCCCTCCCTGTCTGTGTGTGACCAGCCCTCCCTGTCTCTGTGTGTGACCAGTCCGCCCTGTCTCTGTGTGTGACCAGCCCTCCCTGTCTCTGTGTGAGACCAGCCCTCCCTGTCTCTGTGTGACCAGCCCTCCCTGTCTCTGTGTGTGACCAGCCCTCCCTGTCCCTGTGTGAGACCAGCCCTCCCTGTCCCTGTGTGTGACCAGCCCTCCCTGTCCCTGTGTGTGACCAGCCCTCCCTGTCTCTTTGTGTGACCAGCCTTCTCTGTCTCTGTGTGAGACCAGCCCTCCCTGTCCCTGTGTGAGACCAGCCCTCCCTATCTCTGTGTGACCAGTCCTCCCCGTCTCTGTGAGACCAGCCCTCCCTGTCTCTGTGTGAGACTGGCCCTCCCTGTCCCTGTGTGAGACCGGCCCTCTCTGTCTCTGTGTGAGACCAGGCCTCCCTGTCTGTGTGTGAGACCGGCCCTCCCTGTCCCTGTGTGAGACCGGCCCTCCCTGTCCCTGTGTGAGACCAGCCCTCCCTATCTCTGTGTGACCAGCCCTCCCCGTCTCTGTGTGAGACTGGCCCTCCCTTTCCCTGTGTGAGACCAGTCCTCCCTGTCTCTGTGTGAGACCGGCCCACCCTGTCTCTGTGTGACCAGCCCGCCCTGGCCTGTGAGTGACTGGCCCTCCCTGTTTCTTTGAGACCAGCCCTCGCAGTCCCTGTGTGAGAACAGCCCTCCCTGTCTCTGTGTGTGGCCAGCCCTCCCTGTCCCTGTGTGAGACCAGCCCTCCCTGTGTCTTTGTGAGACCAGCCCTCACTGTCTCTGTGTGTGACCAGCCCTCCCTGTCCCTGTGTGTGACCAGCCCTCCCTGTCCCTGTGTGAGACCAGCCCTCCCTGTCCCTGTGTGAGAACAGCCCTCCCTGTCCCTGTGTGAGAACAGCCCTCCCTGTCTCTGTGTGAGACCAGCCCTCACTGTCTCTGTGTGTGACCAGCCCTCCCTGTCCCTGTGTGTGACCAGCCCTCCCTGTCCCTGTGTGAGACCAGCCCTCCCTGTCTCTGTGTGAGACCAGCCCTGCCTGTCTCTGTGTGAGACCAGTCCTCCCTGTCCCTGTGTGAGACCAGCCCTCCCTGTCTCTGTGTGAGACCAGCCCTCCCTGTCTCTGTGTGAGACCAGCCCTCCCTGTCCCTGTGTGTGACCAGCCCTCCCTGTCCCTGTGTGTGACCAGCCCTCCCTGTCCCTGTGTGAGACCAGCCCTCCCTGTCCCTGTGTGAGACCAGCCCTCCCTGTCTGTGTGAGACCAGCCCTCCCTGTCTCTGTGTGAGACCAGCCCTCCCTGTCTCTGTGTGAGACCGGCCCTCCCTGTCCCTGTGTGAGAACAGCCCTCCCTGTCTCTGTGTGAGAACAGCCCTCCCTGTCTCTGTGTGTGGCCAGCCCTCCCTGTCTCTGTGTGAGAACAGCCCTCGCTGTCCCTGTGTGGGACCAGCCCTCCCTGTCCCTGTGTGGGACCAGCCCTCCCTATCTCTGTGAGACCAGCCGTCCCTGTCTGTGTGTGTGACCAGCCCTCCCTGTCCTTGTGTGGGACCAGCCCTCCCTGTCCCTGTGTGGGACCAGCCCTCCCTATCTCTGTGTGACCAGCCCTCCCTGTCTGTGTGTGTGACCAGCCTTCCCTGTCTCTGTTTGACCAGCCTTCCCTGTCTGTGTGTGTGTGAGACCAGCCTTCCCTGTCTCTTTGTGTGACCAGCCCTCCCTGTCCCTGTGTGTGACCAGCCCTCCCTGTCCCTGTGTGTGACCAGCCCTCCCTGTCCCTGTGTGTGACCAGCCCTCCCTGTCCCTGTGTGTGACCAGCCCTCCCTGTCTGTGTGTGTGACCAGCCTTCCCTGTCTCTGTGTGTCCAGCCTTCCCTGTCTCTGTGTGAGACCAGCCCTCCCTGTCCCTGTGTGTGACCAGCCCTCCCTGTCTGTGTGTGTGACCAGCCTTCCCTGTCTCTGTGTGTCCAGCCCTCCCTGTCTCTGTGTGAGACCAGCCCTCTCCGTCTGTGTATGTGTGACCAGCCCTCCCTGTCTCTGTGTGTGACCAGCCCTCCCTGTCTGTGTGTGGGACCAGCCCTCCCTGTCCCTGTGTGTGACCAGCCTTCCCTGTCTCTGTGTGTGTGACCAGCCCTCCCTGTCTGTGTGTGTGTGACCAGCCCTTCCTGTCTGTGTGGGACCAGCCCTCCCTGTCCCTGTGTGTGACCAGCCTTCCCTGTCTCTGTGTGTGTGACCAGCCCTCCCTGTCCCTGTGTGCGACCAGCCCTCCCTGTCTGTGTGTGTGACCAGCCCTCCCTGTCCCTGTGTGAGACCAGCCCTCCCTGTCCCTGTGTGAGACCAGCCCTCCCTGTCCCTGTGTGTGGCCAGCCCTCCCTGTCCCTGTGTGTGACCAGCCCTCCCTATCTCTGTGTGACCAGCCCTCCCCGTCTCTGTGTGAGACCAGTCCCCCCTGTCTCTGTGAGACCAGCCCTCCCTGTCTGTGTGTGTGACCAGCCCTCCCTGTCTGTGTGTGTGACCAGCCCTCCCTGTCTCTGTGTGTGACCAGTCCGCCCTGTCTGTGTGTGACCAGCCCTCCCTGTCTGTGTGTGTGACCGGCCCTCCCTTTCCCTGTGTGAGACCGGCCCTCCCTGTCCCTGTGTGAGACTAGCCCTCCCTATCTCTGTGTGACCAGTCCTCCCCGTCTCTGTGAGACCAGCCCTCCCTGTCTCTGTGTGAGACTGGCCCTCCCTGTCTCTGTGTGAGACCAGGCCTCCCTGTCTGTGTGTGAGACCGGCCCTCCCTGTCCCTGTGTGAGACCAGCCCTCCCTATCTCTGTGTGACCAGCCCTCCCCGTCTCTGTGAGACTGGCCCTCCCTTTCCCTGTGTGAGACCAGTCCTCCCTGTCTCTGTGTGAGACCGGCCCGCCCTGTCTCTGTGTGACCAGCCCGCCCTGGCCTGTGAGTGACTGGCCCTCCCTGTTTCTTTGAGACCAGCCCTCGCAGTCCCTGTGTGAGAACAGCCCTCCCTGTGTCTTTGTGAGACCAGCCCTCACTGTCTCTGTGTGTGACCAGCCCTCACTGTCCCTGTGTGAGAACAGCCCTCCCTGTCTCTGTGTGTGGCCAGCCCTCCCTGTCCCTGTGTGAGACCAGCCCTCCCTGTCCCTGTGTGAGATCAGCCCTCCCTGTCCCTGTGTGAGATCAGCCCTCCCTGTCCCTGTGTGAGAACAGCCCTCCCTGTCTCTGTGTGTGGCCAGCCCTCCCTGTCTCTGTGTGAGACCAGCCCTCACTGTCTCTGTGTGTGACCAGCCCTTCCTGTCCCTGTGTGTGACCAGCCCTCCCTGTCCCTGTGTGAGACCAGCCCTCCCTGTCTCTGTGTGAGACCAGTCCTCCCTGTCCCTGTGTGAGACCAGCCCTCCCTGTCTCTGTGTGAGACCAGCCCACACTGTCTCTGTGTGAGACCAGCCCTCACTGTCCCTGTGTGAGACCAGCCCTCCCTGTCTCTGTGTGAGACCAGCCCTCCCTGTCTCTGTGTGAGACCAGCCCTCCCTGTCTCTGTGTGAGACCAGACCTCCCTGTCTCTGTGTGAGACCAGCCCTCCCTGTCTCTGTGTGAGACCAGACCTCCCTGTCTCTGTGTGAGACCAGCCCTCCCTGTCTCTGTGTGAGACCAGCCCTCCCTGTCTGTGTGTGTGACCAGCCCTCCCTGTGTCTTTGTGAGACCAGCCCTCCCTGTCCCTGTGTGAGACCAGCCCTCCCTGTCTGTGTGAGACCAGCCCTCCCTGTCTCTGTGTGAGACCAGCCCTCCCTGTCTCTGTGTGTGGCCAGCCCTCCCTGTCTCTGTGTGTGGCCAGCCCTCGCTGTCCCTGTGTGAGAACAGCCCTCCCTGTCCTTGTGTGAGACCAGCCCTCCCTGTCCCTGTGTGAGACCAGCCCTCCCTGTCTCTGTGTGAGACCAGCCCTCCCTGTCTCTGTGTGAGACCAGTCCTCCCTGTCTCTGTGTGTGGCCAGCCCTCCCTGTCTCTGTGTGTGGCCAGCCCTCCCTGTCTCTGTGTGAGACCAGGCCTCCCTGTCTCTGTGTGAGACCGGTCCTCCCTGTCCCTGTGTGTGGCCAGCCCTCCCTGTCTCTGTGTGTGGTCAGCCCTCCCTGTCTCTGTGTGAGACCGGCCCTCCCTGTCTCTGTGTGAGACCGGCCCTCCCTGTCTCTGTGTGAGACCAGGCCTCCCTGTCTCTGTGTGAGACCAGTCCCCCCTGTCCCTGTGTGAGACCAGCCCTCCCTGTCCCTGTGTGAGACCAGCCCTCCCTGTCCCTGTGTGAGACCAGCCCTCCCTGTCTCTGTGAGACCAGCCCTCCCTGTCCCTGTGTGAGACCAGCCCTCCCTGTCTGTGTGTGTGACCAGCCCTCCCTGTCTGTGTGTGTGACCAGCCCTCCCAGTCTCTGTGTGAGACCAGCCCTCCCTGTCCCTGTGTGAGACCAGCCCTCCCTGTCGCTGTGTGAGACCAGCCCTCCCTGTCCCTGTGTGACCAGCCCTCCCTGTCTCTGTGTGACCAGCCCTCCCTGTCTGTGTGTGTGACCAGCCCTCCCTGTCTGTGTGTGTGACCAGCCCTCCCTGTCTGTGTGTGTGACCAGCCCTCCCTGTCTGTGTGTGTGACCAGCCCTCCCAGTCTCTGTGTGAGACCAGCCCTCCCTGTCTCTGTGTGACCAGCCCTCCCTGTCCCTGTGTGAAACCAGCCCTCCCTGTCTCTGTGTGAGACCAGCCCTCCCTGTCTCTGTGTGAGACCAGCCCTCCCTGTCCCTGTGTGAGACCAGCCCTCCCTGTCCCTGTGTGAGACCAGCCCTCCCTGTCCCTGTGTGTGACCAGCCCTCCCTGTCTCTGTGTGAGACCAGCCCTCCCTGTCTCTGTGTGTGACCAGCCCTCCCTGTCCCTGTGTGTGACCAGCCCTCCCTGTCCCTGTGTGAGACCAGCCCTCCCTGTCCCTGTGTGGCCAGCCCTCCCTGTCTCTGTGTGTGACCAGCCCTCCCTGTCCCTGTGTGAGACCAGCCCTCCCTGTCCCCGTGTGAGACCAGCCCTCCCTGTCCCTGTGTGGCCAGCCCTCCCTGTCTCTGTGTGTGACCAGCCCTCCCTGTCTGTGTGAGACCAGCCCTCCCTGTCTCTGTGTGAGACCAGCCCTCCCTGTCTCTGTGTGAGACCGGCCCTCCCTGTCCCTGTGTGAGAACAGCCCTCCCTGTCTCTGTGTGAGAACAGCCCTCCCTGTCTCTGTGTGTGGCCAGCCCTCCCTGTCTCTGTGTGAGAACAGCCCTCGCTGTCCCTGTGTGGGACCAGCCCTCCCTGTCCCTGTGTGGGACCAGCCCTCCCTATCTCTGTGAGACCAGCCGTCCCTGTCTGTGTGTGTGACCAGCCCTCCCTGTCCTTGTGTGGGACCAGCCCTCCCTGTCCCTGTGTGGGACCAGCCCTCCCTATCTCTGTGTGACCAGCCCTCCCTGTCTGTGTGTGTGACCAGCCTTCCCTGTCTCTGTTTGACCAGCCTTCCCTGTCTGTGTGTGTGTGAGACCAGCCTTCCCTGTCTCTTTGTGTGACCAGCCCTCCCTGTCCCTGTGTGTGACCAGCCCTCCCTGTCCCTGTGTGTGACCAGCCCTCCCTGTCCCTGTGTGTGACCAGCCCTCCCTGTCCCTGTGTGTGACCAGCCCTCCCTGTCTGTGTGTGTGACCAGCCTTCCCTGTCTCTGTGTGTCCAGCCTTCCCTGTCTCTGTGTGAGACCAGCCCTCCCTGTCCCTGTGTGTGACCAGCCCTCCCTGTCTGTGTGTGTGACCAGCCTTCCCTGTCTCTGTGTGTCCAGCCCTCCCTGTCTCTGTGTGAGACAAGCCCTCTCTGTCTGTGTGTGTGTGACCAGCCCTCCCTGTCTCTGTGTGTGACCAGCCCTCCCTGTCTGTGTGTGGGACCAGCCCTCCCTGTCCCTGTGTGCGACCAGCCCTCCCTGTCTGTGTGTGTGACCAGCCCTCCCTGTCTCTGTGAAACCAGCCCTCCCTGTCTATGTGTGTGACCAGCCCTCCCTGTCCCTGTGTGAGACCAGCCCTCCCTGTCCCTGTGTGAGACCAGCCCTACCTGTCTCTGTGTGAGACCAGCCCTCCTGTCCCTGTGTGAGACTAGCCCTCCTGTCCCTGTGTGAGACCAGCCCTCCCTGTCCCTGTGTGTGGCCAGCCCTCCCTGTCCCTGTGTGTGACCAGCCCTCCCTGTCTCTGTGTGAGACCAGCCCTCCCTGTCTCTGTGTGAGACCAGCCCTCCCTGTCCCTGTGTGAGACCAGCCCTTCCTGTCTCTGTGTGTGACCAGCCCTCCCTGTCCCTGTGTGAGACCAGCCCTCCCTGTCTCTGTGTGAGACCAGCCCTCCCTGTCTCTGTGTGTGACCAGCCCTCCCTGTCTCTGTGAGACCAGCCCTCCCTGTCTCTGTGTGAGACCAGCCCTCTCTGTCTCTGTGTGAGACCAGGCCTCCCTGTCTCTGTGTGAGACCCGTCCTCCCTGTCCCTGTGTGAGACCAGTCCCCCCTGTCCCTGTGTGAGACCGGCCCTCCCTGTCTCTGTGTGTGACCAGACCTTCCTGTCTCTGTGTGAGACCAGCCCTCGCTGTCCATGTGTGAGACCGGCCCTCCTGTCTCTGTGTGACCAGCCCTCCCTGTCCCTGTGTGAGACCAGCCCTCCCTGTCTCTGTGTGAGACCAGCCCTCCCTGTCCATGTGTGAGACCGGCCCTCCTGTCTCTGTGTGACCAGCCCTCCCTGTCCCTGTGTGAGACCAGCCCTCCCTGTCCCTGTGTGACCAGCCCTCCCTGTCCCTGTGTGTGACCAGCCCTCCCTCTCTCTGTGTGAGACCGGTCCTCCCTGTCTCTGTGTGTGACCAGCCCTCCCTGTCCCTGTGTGAGACCAGTCCCTCCTGTCCCTGTGTGAGACCAGTCCCCCCTGTCCCTGTGTGACCAGCCCTCCCTGTCCCTGTGTGTGACCAGCCCTCCCTGTCTCTGTGTGAGACCAGTCCCCCCTGTCCCTGTGTGACCAGCCCTCCCTGTCCCTGTGTGTGACCAGCCCTCCCTCTCCCTGTGTGTGACCAGCCCTCCCTGTCTCTGTGTGAGACCAGCCCTCCCTGTCTCTGTGTGAGACCAGCCCTCCCTGTCCCTGTGTGAGACCAGCCCTCCCTGTCCCTGTGTGAGACCAGCCCTCCCTGTCCCTGTGTGTGACCAGCCCTCCCTGTCTCTGTGTGAGACCAGCCCTCCCTGTCTCTGTGTGTGACCAGCCCTCCCTGTCCCTGTGTGTGACCAGCCCTCCCTGTCCCTGTGTGAGACCAGCCCTCCCTGTCCCTGTGTGGCCAGCCCTCCCTGTCTCTGTGTGTGACCAGCCCTCCCTGTCCCTGTGTGAGACCAGCCCTCCCTGTCCCCGTGTGAGACCAGCCCTCCCTGTCCCTGTGTGGCCAGCCCTCCCTGTCTCTGTGTGTGACCAGCCCTCCCTGTCCCTGTGTGGCCAGCCCTCCCTGTCTCTGTGTGTGGTCAGCCCTCCCTGTCCCTGTGTGTGACCAGCCCTCCCTGTCCCTGTGTGAGAGCGGCCCTCCCTGTCCCTGTGTGAGACCGGCCCTCCCTGTCTCTGTGAGACCAGCCCTCCCTGTCTCTGTGTGAGACCGGCCCTCTCTATCCCTGTGTGAGACCGGCCCTCCCTGTCTCTGTGTGAGACCGGCCCTCCCTGTCTCTGTGTGAGACCAGGCCTCCCTGTCTCTGTGTGAGACCAGTCCCCCCTGTCCCTGTGTGAGACCAGCCCTCCCTGTCCCTGTGTGAGACCAGCCCTCCCTGTCCCTGTGTGAGACCAGCCCTCCCTGTCTCTGTGAGACCAGCCCTCCCTGTCCCTGTGTGAGACCAGCCCTCCCTGTCTGTGTGTGTGACCAGCCCTCCCTGTCTGTGTGTGTGACCAGCCCTCCCAGCCTCTGTGTGAGACCAGCCCTCCCTGTCCCTGTGTGAGACCAGCCCTCCCTGTCGCTGTGTGAGACCAGCCCTCCCTGTCCCTGTGTGACCAGCCCTCCCTGTCTCTGTGTGACCAGCCCTCCCTGTCTGTGTGTGTGACCAGCCCTCCCTGTCTGTGTGTGTGACCAGCCCTCCCTGTCTGTGTGTGTGACCAGCCCTCCCAGTCTCTGTGTGAGACCAGCCCTCCCTGTCTCTGTGTGACCAGCCCTCCCTGTCCCTGTGTGAAACCAGCCCTCCCTGTCTCTGTGTGAGACCAGCCCTCCCTGTCTCTGTGTGAGACCAGCCCTCCCTGTCCCTGTGTGAGACCAGCCCTCCCTGTCCCTGTGTGAGACCAGCCCTCCCTGTCCCTGTGTGTGACCAGCCCTCCCTGTCTCTGTGTGAGACCAGCCCTCCCTGTCTCTGTGTGTGACCAGCCCTCCCTGTCCCTGTGTGTGACCAGCCCTCCCTGTCCCTGTGTGAGACCAGCCCTCCCTGTCCCTGTGTGGCCAGCCCTCCCTGTCTCTGTGTGTGACCAGCCCTCCCTGTCCCTGTGTGAGACCAGCCCTCCCTGTCCCCGTGTGAGACCAGCCCTCCCTGTCCCTGTGTGGCCAGCCCTCCCTGTCTCTGTGTGTGACCAGCCCTCCCTGTCTGTGTGAGACCAGCCCTCCCTGTCTCTGTGTGAGACCAGCCCTCCCTGTCTCTGTGTGAGACCGGCCCTCCCTGTCCCTGTGTGAGAACAGCCCTCCCTGTCTCTGTGTGAGAACAGCCCTCCCTGTCTCTGTGTGTGGCCAGCCCTCCCTGTCTCTGTGTGAGAACAGCCCTCGCTGTCCCTGTGTGGGACCAGCCCTCCCTGTCCCTGTGTGGGACCAGCCCTCCCTATCTCTGTGAGACCAGCCGTCCCTGTCTGTGTGTGTGACCAGCCCTCCCTGTCCTTGTGTGGGACCAGCCCTCCCTGTCCCTGTGTGGGACCAGCCCTCCCTATCTCTGTGTGACCAGCCCTCCCTGTCTGTGTGTGTGACCAGCCTTCCCTGTCTCTGTTTGACCAGCCTTCCCTGTCTGTGTGTGTGTGAGACCAGCCTTCCCTGTCTCTTTGTGTGACCAGCCCTCCCTGTCCCTGTGTGTGACCAGCCCTCCCTGTCCCTGTGTGTGACCAGCCCTCCCTGTCCCTGTGTGTGACCAGCCCTCCCTGTCCCTGTGTGTGACCAGCCCTCCCTGTCTGTGTGTGTGACCAGCCTTCCCTGTCTCTGTGTGTCCAGCCTTCCCTGTCTCTGTGTGAGACCAGCCCTCCCTGTCCCTGTGTGTGACCAGCCCTCCCTGTCTGTGTGTGTGACCAGCCTTCCCTGTCTCTGTGTGTCCAGCCCTCCCTGTCTCTGTGTGAGACAAGCCCTCTCTGTCTGTGTGTGTGTGACCAGCCCTCCCTGTCTCTGTGTGTGACCAGCCCTCCCTGTCTGTGTGTGGGACCAGCCCTCCCTGTCCCTGTGTGCGACCAGCCCTCCCTGTCTGTGTGTGTGACCAGCCCTCCCTGTCTCTGTGAAACCAGCCCTCCCTGTCTATGTGTGTGACCAGCCCTCCCTGTCCCTGTGTGAGACCAGCCCTACCTGTCTCTGTGTGAGACCAGCCCTCCTGTCCCTGTGTGAGACCAGCCCTCCTGTCCCTGTGTGAGACCAGCCCTCCCTGTCCCTGTGTGAGACCAGCCCTCCCTGTCCCTGTGTGTGGCCAGCCCTCCCTGTCCCTGTGTGTGACCAGCCCTCCCTGTCTCTGTGTGAGACCAGCCCTCCCTGTCTCTGTGTGAGACCAGCCCTCCCTGTCCCTGTGTGAGACCAGCCCTTCCTGTCTCTGTGTGTGACCAGCCCTCCCTGTCCCTGTGTGAGACCAGCCCTCCCTGTCTCTGTGTGAGACCAGCCCTCCCTGTCTCTGTGTGTGACCAGCCCTCCCTGTCTCTGTGAGACCAGCCCTCCCTGTCTCTGTGTGAGACCAGCCCTCTCTGTCTCTGTGTGAGACCAGGCCTCCCTGTCTCTGTGTGAGACCCGTCCTCCCTGTCCCTGTGTGAGACCAGTCCCCCCTGTCCCTGTGTGAGACCGGCCCTCCCTGTCTCTGTGTGTGACCAGACCTTCCTGTCTCTGTGTGAGACCAGCCCTCGCTGTCCATGTGTGAGACCGGCGCTCCTGTCTCTGTGTGACCAGCCCTCCCTGTCCCTGTGTGAGACCAGACCTCCCTGTCTCTGTGTGAGACCAGCCCTCCCTGTCCATGTGTGAGACCGGCCCTCCTGTCTCTGTGTGACCAGCCCTCCCTGTCCCTGTGTGAGACCAGCCCTCCCTGTCCCTGTGTGACCAGCCCTCCCTGTCCCTGTGTGTGACCAGCCCTCCCTCTCTCTGTGTGAGACCGGTCCTCCCTGTCTCTGTGTGTGACCAGCCCTCCCTGTCCCTGTGTGAGACCAGTCCCCCCTGTCCCTGTGTGAGACCAGTCCCCCCTGTCCCTGTGTGACCAGCCCTCCCTGTCCCTGTGTGTGACCAGCCCTCCCTGTCTCTGTGTGAGACCAGTCCCCCCTGTCCCTGTGTGACCAGCCCTCCCTGTCCCTGTGTGTGACCAGCCCTCCCTCTCCCTGTGTGTGACCAGCCCTCCCTGTCTCTGTGTGAGACCAGCCCTCCCTGTCTCTGTGTGAGACCAGCCCTCCCTGTCCCTGTGTGAGACCAGCCCTCCCTGTCCCTGTGTGAGACCAGCCCTCCCTGTCCCTGTGTGTGACCAGCCCTCCCTGTCTCTGTGTGAGACCAGCCCTCCCTGTCTCTGTGTGTGACCAGCCCTCCCTGTCCCTGTGTGTGACCAGCCCTCCCTGTCCCTGTGTGAGACCAGCCCTCCCTGTCCCTGTGTGGCCAGCCCTCCCTGTCTCTGTGTGTGACCAGCCCTCCCTGTCCCTGTGTGAGACCAGCCCTCCCTGTCCCCGTGTGAGACCAGCCCTCCCTGTCCCTGTGTGGCCAGCCCTCCCTGTCTCTGTGTGTGACCAGCCCTCCCTGTCCCTGTGTGGCCAGCCCTCCCTGTCTCTGTGTGTGGCCAGCCCTCCCTGTCCCTGTGTGTGACCAGCCCTCCCTGTCCCTGTGTGAGAGCGGCCCTCCCTGTCCCTGTGTGAGACCGGCCCTCCCTGTCTCTGTGAGACCAGCCCTCCCTGTCTCTGTGTGAGACCGGCCCTCTCTATCCCTGTGTGAGACCGGCCCTCTCTGTCTCTGTGTGAGACCAGCCCTCCCTGTCCCTGTGTGAGACCAGTCCCCCCTGTCCCTGTGTGAGACCGGCCCTCCCTGTCTCTGTGTGTGACCAGCCCTCGCTGTCCATGTGTGAGACCAGCCCTCCCTGTCCCTGTGTGAGACCAGCCCTCCCTGTCCCTGTGTGAGACCAGCCCTCCCTGTCCCTGTGTGAGACCAGGCCTCCCTGTCCCAGTGTGAGACCAGCCCTCCCTGTCCCTGTGTGAGACCAGCCCTCCCTGTCCCTGTGTGAGACCAGCCCTCCCTGTCTCTGTGTGAGACCAGCCCTCCCTGTCCCTGTGTGACACCAGCCCTCCCTGTCCCAGTGTGAGACCAGGCCTCCTTGTCTCTGTGTGAGACCAGCCCTCCCTGTCTCTGTGTGAGACCAGCCCTCCCTGTCCCTGTGAGAGACCAGCCCTCCCTGTCCCTGTGTGAGACCAGGCCTCCCTGTCCCTGTGTGTGAGACCAGCCCTCTCTGTCCCTGTGTGAGACCAGCCCTCCCTGTCCCTGTGTGAGACCAGCCCTCCCTGTCCCTGTGTGAGACCAGCCCTCCCTGTCTCTGTGTGAGACCAGCCCTCCCTGTCCCTGTGTGTGACCAGCCCTCCCTGTCCCTGTGTGTGACCAGCCCTCCCTGTCCCTGTGTGAGACCAGCCCTCCCTGTCCCTGTGTGTGACCAGCCCTCCCTGTCCCTGTGTGTGACCAGCCCTCCCTGTCCCTGTGTGAGACCAGCCCTCCCTGTCCCTGTGTGAGACCAGCCCTCCCTGTCCCTGTGTGACCAGCCCTCCCTGTCTCTGTGTGACCAGCCCTCCCTGTCTCTATGTGAGACCAGCCCTCCCTGTCCCTATGTGAGACCAGCCCTCCCTGTCTCTGTGTGAGACCAGCCCTCCCTGTCCCTGTGTGAGACCAGCCCTCCCTGTCTCTATGTGAGACCAGCCCTCCCCGTCTCTGTGTGAGACCAGCCCTCCCTGTCTCTGTGTGACCAGCCCTCCCTGTCCCTGTGTGACCAGCCCTCCCTGTCTCTGTGTGACCAGCCCTCCCTGTCTCTATGTGAGACCAGCCCTCCCTGTCCCTGTGTGAGACCAGCCCTCCCTGTCTCTGTGTGAGACCAGCCCTCCCCGTCCCTGTGTGTGACCGGCCCTCCCTGTCCCTGTGTGAGACCGGCCCTCCCTGTCCCTGTGTGAGACCGGCCCTCCCTGTCTCTGTGAGACCAGCCCTCCCTGTCTCTGTGTGAGACCAGCCCTCCCTGTCTCTGTGTGAGACCAGCCCACACTGTCTCTGTGTGAGACCAGCCCTCACTGTCCCTGTGTGAGACCAGCCCTCCCTGTCTCTGTGTGAGACCAGCCCTCCCTGTCTCTGTGTGAGACCAGACCTCCCTGTCTCTGTGTGAGACCAGCCCTCCCTGTCTCTGTGTGAGACCAGACCTCCCTGTCTCTGTGTGAGACCAGCCCTCCCTGTCTCTGTGTGAGACCAGCCCTCCCTGTCTGTGTGTGTGACCAGCCCTCCCTGTGTCTTTGTGAGACCAGCCCTCCCTGTCCCTGTGTGAGACCAGCCCTCCCTGTCTGTGTGAGACCAGCCCTCCCTGTCTCTGTGTGAGACCAGCCCTCCCTGTCTCTGTGTGTGGCCAGCCCTCCCTGTCTCTGTGTGTGGCCAGCCCTCGCTGTCCCTGTGTGAGAACAGCCCTCCCTGTCCTTGTGTGAGACCAGCCCTCCCTGTCCCTGTGTGAGACCAGCCCTCCCTGTCTCTGTGTGAGACCAGCCCTCCCTGTCTCTGTGTGAGACCAGTCCTCCCTGTCTCTGTGTGTGGCCAGCCCTCCCTGTCTCTGTGTGTGGCCAGCCCTCCCTGTCTCTGTGTGAGACCAGGCCTCCCTGTCTCTGTGTGAGACCGGTCCTCCCTGTCCCTGTGTGTGGCCAGCCCTCCCTGTCTCTGTGTGTGGTCAGCCCTCCCTGTCTCTGTGTGAGACCGGCCCTCCCTGTCTCTGTGTGAGACCAGGCCTCCCTGTCTCTGTGTGAGACCAGTCCCCCCTGTCCCTGTGTGAGACCAGCCCTCCCTGTCCCTGTGTGAGACCAGCCCTCCCTGTCCCTGTGTGAGACCAGCCCTCCCTGTCTCTGTGAGACCAGCCCTCCCTGTCCCTGTGTGAGACCAGCCCTCCCTGTCTGTGTGTGTGACCAGCCCTCCCTGTCTGTGTGTGTGACCAGCCCTCCCAGTCTCTGTGTGAGACCAGCCCTCCCTGTCCCTGTGTGAGACCAGCCCTCCCTGTCGCTGTGTGAGACCAGCCCTCCCTGTCCCTGTGTGACCAGCCCTCCCTGTCTCTGTGTGACCAGCCCTCCCTGTCTGTGTGTGTGACCAGCCCTCCCTGTCTGTGTGTGTGACCAGCCCTCCCTGTCTGTGTGTGTGACCAGCCCTCCCAGTCTCTGTGTGAGACCAGCCCTCCCTGTCTCTGTGTGACCAGCCCTCCCTGTCCCTGTGTGAAACCAGCCCTCCCTGTCTCTGTGTGAGACCAGCCCTCCCTGTCTCTGTGTGAGACCAGCCCTCCCTGTCCCTGTGTGAGACCAGCCCTCCCTGTCTCTGTGTGAGACCAGCCCTCCCTGTCTCTGTGTGAGACCAGCCCTCCCTGTCTCTGTGTGTGACCAGCCCTCCCTGTCCCTGTGTGTGACCAGCCCTCCCTGTCCCTGTGTGAGACCAGCCCTCCCTGTCCCTGTGTGGCCAGCCCTCCCTGTCTCTGTGTGTGACCAGCCCTCCCTGTCCCTGTGTGAGACCAGCCCTCCCTGTCCCCGTGTGAGACCAGCCCTCCCTGTCCCTGTGTGGCCAGCCCTCCCTGTCTCTGTGTGTGACCAGCCCTCCCTGTCCCTGTGTGGCCAGCCCTCCCTGTCTCTGTGTGTGGCCAGCCCTCCCTGTCCCTGTGTGTGACCAGCCCTCCCTGTCCCTGTGTGAGAGCGGCCCTTCCTGTCCCTGTGTGAGACCGGCCCTCCCTGTCTCTGTGAGACCAGCCCTCCCTGTCTCTGTGTGAGACCGGCCCTCTCTATCCCTGTGTGAGACCGGCCCTCTCTGTCTCTGTGTGAGACCAGGCCTCCCTGTCCCTGTGTAAGACCGGTCCTCCCTGTCCCTGTGTGAGACCAGTCCCCCCTGTCCCTGTGTGAGACCGGCCCTCCCTGTCTCTGTGTGACCAGACCTCCCTGTCTCTATGTGAGACCAGCCCTCCCTGTCCCTGTGTGACACCGGCTCTCTCTGTCTCTGTGTGTGACCGGCCCTCCCTGTCCCTGTGTGAGAGCGGCCCTCCCTGTCCCTGTGTGAGACCGGCCCTCCCTATCTCCGTGAGACCAGCCCTCCCTGTCTCTGTGTGAGACCGGCCCTCTCTATCCCTGTGTGAGACCGGCCCTCTCTGTCTCTGTGTGAGACCAGGCCTCCCTGTCTCTGTGTGAGACCCGTCCTCCCTGTCCCTGTGTGAGACCAGTCCCCCCTGTCCCTGTGTGAGACCGGCCCTCCCTGTCTCTGTGTGTGACCAGACCTTCCTGTCTCTGTGTGAGACCAGCCCTCGCTGTCCATGTGTGAGACCGGCCCTCCTGTCTCTGTGTGACCAGCCCTCCCTGTCCCTGTGTGAGACCAGACCTCCCTGTCTCTGTGTGAGACCAGCCCTCCCTGTCCATGTGTGAGACCGGCCCTCCTGTCTCTGTGTGACCAGCCCTCCCTGTCCCTGTGTGAGACCAGCCCTCCCTGTCCCTGTGTGACCAGCCCTCCCTGTCCCTGTGTGTGACCAGCCCTCCCTCTCTCTGTGTGAGACCGGTCCTCCCTGTCTCTGTGTGTGACCAGCCCTCCCTGTCCCTGTGTGAGACCAGTCCCCCCTGTCCCTGTGTGAGACCAGTCCCCCCTGTCCCTGTGTGACCAGCCCTCCCTGTCCCTGTGTGTGACCAGCCCTCCCTGTCTCTGTGTGAGACCAGTCCCCCCTGTCCCTGTGTGACCAGCCCTCCCTGTCCCTGTGTGTGACCAGCCCTCCCTCTCCCTGTGTGTGACCAGCCCTCCCTGTCTCTGTGTGAGACCAGCCCTCCCTGTCTCTGTGTGACCAGCCCTCCCTGTCCCTGTGTGAAACCAGCCCTCCCTGTCTCTGTGTGAGACCAGCCCTCCCTGTCTCTGTGTGAGACCAGCCCTCCCTGTCCCTGTGTGAGACCAGCCCTCCCTGTCCCTGTGTGAGACCAGCCCTCCCTGTCCCTGTGTGTGACCAGCCCTCCCTGTCTCTGTGTGAGACCAGCCCTCCCTGTCTCTGTGTGTGACCAGCCCTCCCTGTCCCTGTGTGTGACCAGCCCTCCCTGTCCCTGTGTGAGACCAGCCCTCCCTGTCCCTGTGTGGCCAGCCCTCCCTGTCTCTGTGTGTGACCAGCCCTCCCTGTCCCTGTGTGAGACCAGCCCTCCCTGTCCCCGTGTGAGACCAGCCCTCCCTGTCCCTGTGTGGCCAGCCCTCCCTGTCCCTGTGTGGCCAGCCCTCCCTGTCTCTGTGTGTGGCCAGCCCTCCCTGTCCCTGTGTGTGACCAGCCCTCCCTGTCCCTGTGTGAGAGCGGCCCTCCCTGTCCCTGTGTGAGACCGGCCCTCCCTGTCTCTGTGAGACCGGCCCTCCCTGTCTCTGTGTGAGACCGGCCCTCTCTATCCCTGTGTGAGACCGGCCCTCTCTGTCTCTGTGTGAGACCAGGCCTCCCTGTCCCTGTGTGAGACCGGTCCTCCCTGTCCCTGTGTGAGACCAGTCCCCCCTGTCCCTGTGTGAGACCGGCCCTCCCTGTCTCTGTGTGACCAGACCTCCCTGTCTCTGTGTGAGACCAGCCCTCCCTGTCCATGTGTGAGACCGGCCCTCCCTCTCTCTGTGTGACCAGCCCTCCCTGTCCCTGTGTGAGACCAGCCCTCCCTGTCCCTGTGTGACACCGGCTCTCTCTGTCTCTGTGTGTGACCGGCCCTCCCTGTCCCTGTGTGAGAGCGGCCCTCCCTGTCCCTGTGTGAGACCGGCCCTCCCTATCTCCGTGAGACCAGCCCTCCCTGTCTCTGTGTGAGACCGGCCCTCTCTATCCCTGTGTGAGACCGGCCCTCTCTGTCTCTGTGTGAGACCAGGCCTCCCTGTCTCTGTGTGAGACCCGTCCTCCCTGTCCCTGTGTGAGACCAGTCCCCCCTGTCCCTGTGTGAGACCGGCCCTCCCTGTCTCTGTGTGTGACCAGACCTTCCTGTCTCTGTGTGAGACCAGCCCTCGCTGTCCATGTGTGAGACCGGCCCTCCTGTCTCTGTGTGACCAGCCCTCCCTGTCCCTGTGTGAGACCAGACCTCCCTGTCTCTGTGTGAGACCAGCCCTCCCTGTCCATGTGTGAGACCGGCCCTCCTGTCTCTGTGTGACCAGCCCTCCCTGTCCCTGTGTGAGACCAGCCCTCCCTGTCCCTGTGTGACCAGCCCTCCCTGTCCCTGTGTGTGACCAGCCCTCCCTCTCTCTGTGTGAGACCGGTCCTCCCTGTCTCTGTGTGTGACCAGCCCTCCCTGTCCCTGTGTGAGACCAGTCCCCCCTGTCCCTGTGTGAGACCAGTCCCCCCTGTCCCTGTGTGACCAGCCCTCCCTGTCCCTGTGTGTGACCAGCCCTCCCTGTCTCTGTGTGAGACCAGTCCCCCCTGTCCCTGTGTGACCAGCCCTCCCTGTCCCTGTGTGTGACCAGCCCTCCCTCTCCCTGTGTGTGACCAGCCCTCCCTGTCTCTGTGTGAGACCAGTCCCCCCTGTCCCTGTGTGACCAGCCCTCCCTGTCTCTGTGTGAGACCAGCCCTCCTTGTCCCTGTGTGAGACCAGGCCTCCTTGTCTCTGTGTGAGACCAGCCCTCCCTGTCTCTGTGTGAGACCAGCCCTCCCTGTCCCTGTGAGAGACCAGCCCTCCCTGTCCCTGTGTGAGACCAGGCCTCCCTGTCCCTGTGTGTGAGACCAGCCCTCCCTGTCCCTGTGTGAGACCGGCCCTCCCTGTCTCTGTGTGTGACCAGCCCTCGCTGTCCATGTGTGAGACCAGCCCTCCCTGTCCCTGTGTGAGACCAGCCCTCCCTGTCCCTGTGTGAGACCAGCCCTCCCTGTCCCTGTGTGAGACCAGGCCTCCCTGTCCCAGTGTGAGACCAGCCCTCCCTGTCCCTGTGTGAGACCAGCCCTCCCTGTCCCTGTGTGAGACCAGCCCTCCTGTCTCTGTGTGAGACCAGCCCTCCCTGTCCCAGTGTGAGACCAGGCCTCCTTGTCTCTGTGTGAGACCAGCCCTCCCTGTCTCTGTGTGAGACCAGCCCTCCCTGTCCCTGTGAGAGACCAGCCCTCCCTGTCCCTGTGTGAGACCAGGCCTCCCTGTCCCTGTGTGTGAGACCAGCCCTCTCTGTCCCTGTGTGAGACCAGCCCTCCCTGTCCCTGTGTGAGACCAGCCCTCCCTGTCCCTGTGTGAGACCAGCCCTCCCTGTCCCTGTGTGAGACCAGCCCTCCCTGTCTCTGTGTGAGACCAGCCCTCCCTGTCCCTGTGTGTGACCAGCCCTCCCTGTCCCTGTGTGAGACCAGCCCTCCCTGTCCCTGTGTGACCAGCCCTCCCTGTCTCTGTGTGACCAGCCCTCCCTGTCCCTGTGTGAGACCAGCCCTCCCTGTCCCTGTGTGAGACCAGCCCTCCCTGTCTCTGTGTGAGACCAGCCCTCCCTGTCCCTGTGTGAGACCAGCCCTCCCCGTCTCTGTGTGAGACCAGCCCTCCCTGTCTCTGTGTGACCAGCCCTCCCTGTCTCTATGTGAGACCAGCCCTCCCTGTCCCTGGGTGAGACCAGCCCTCCCTGTCCCTGTGTGAGACCAGCCCTCCCTGTCTGTGTGTGTGACCAGCCCTCCCTGTCACTGTGTGACCAGCCCTCCCTGTCTCTATGTGAGACCAGCCCTCCCTGTCCCTGTGTGTGACCAGCCCTCCCCGTCTCTGTGTGAGACCAGCCCTCCCTGTCCCTGTGTGAGACCAGCCCTCCCTGTCCCTGTGTGACCAGCCCTCCCTGTCTCTGTGTGACCAGCCCTCCCTGTCTCTATGTGAGACCAGCCCTCCCTGTCCCTATGTGAGACCAGCCCTCCCTGTCTCTGTGTGAGACCAGCCCTCCCTGTCCCTGTGTGAGACCAGCCCTCCCTGTCTCTATGTGAGACCAGCCCTCCCCGTCTCTGTGTGAGACCAGCCCTCCCTGTCTCTGTGTGACCAGCCCTCCCTGTCCCTGTGTGACCAGCCCTCCCTGTCTCTGTGTGACCAGCCCTCCCTGTCTCTATGTGAGACCAGCCCTCCCTGTCCCTGTGTGAGACCAGCCCTCCCTGTCTCTGTGTGAGACCAGCCCTCCACGTCCCTGTGTGTGACCGGCCCTCCCTGTCCCTGTGTGAGACCGGCCCTCCCTGTCCCTGTGTGAGACCGGCCCTCCCTGTCTCTGTGAGACCAGCCCTCCCTGTCTCTGTGTGAGACCGGCCCTCTCTATCCCTGTGTGAGACCGGCCCTCTCTGTCTCTGTGTGAGACCAGGCCTCCCTGTCCCTGTGTGAGACCGGTCCTCCCTGTCCCTGTGTGAGACCAGCCCTCCCTGTCCCTGTGTGAGACCAGTCCTCCCTGTCCCTGTGTGAGACCAGTCCCCCCTGTCCCTGTGTGAGACCGGCCCTCCCTGTCTCTGTGTGACCAGACCTCCCTGTCTCTGTGTGAGACCAGCCCTCCCTGTCCATGTGTGAGACCGGCCCTCCCTGTCTCTGTGTGACCAGCCCTCCCTGTCCCTGTGTGAGACCAGCCCTCCCTGTCCCTGTGTGACACCGGCTCTCTCTGTCTCTGTGTGTGACCGGCCCTCCCTGTCCCTGTGTGAGAGCGGCCCTCCCTGTCCCTGTGTGAGACCGGCCCTCCCTATCTCCGTGAGACCAGCCCTCCCTGTCTCTGTGTGAGACCGGCCCTCTCTATCCCTGTGTGAGACCGGCCCTCTCTGTCTCTGTGTGAGACCAGGCCTCCCTGTCTCTGTGTGAGACCCGTCCTCCCTGTCCCTGTGTGAGACCAGTCCCCCCTGTCCCTGTGTGAGACCGGCCCTCCCTGTCTCTGTGTGTGACCAGACCTTCCTGTCTCTGTGTGAGACCAGCCCTCGCTGTCCATGTGTGAGACCAGGCCTCCCTGTCTGTGTGTGTGACCGGCCCTCCCTTTCCCTGTGTGAGACCAGCCCTCCCTGTCTCTGTGACACACGGACAGGGAGGGCTGGTCACACACAGGGACAGGGAGGGCTGGTCACACACAGAGACAGGGAGGTCTGGTCTCACACAGAGACAGGGAGGGCTGGTCTCACACAGAGAGACAGGGAGGGCTGGTCTCACACAGGGACAGGGAGGGCTGGTCTCACACAGGGACAGGGAGGGCTGGTCTCACACAGGGACAGGGAGGTCTGGTCTCACAGAGACTGGGAGGGCTGTTCTCACAGAGACAGGGAGGGCTGGTCTCACAGAGACTGGGAGGGCTGGTCTCATACAGGGACAGGGAGGGCTGGTCTCACACAGAGACAGGGAGGGCTGGTCTCACACAGGGACAGGGAGGGCTGGTCCCACACAGGGACAGGGAGGGCTGGTCTCACACAGAGACAGGGAGGTCTGGTCTCACAGAGACTGGGAGGGCTGTTCTCACAGAGACAGGGAGGGCTGGTCTCACAGAGACTGGGAGGGCTGGTCTCATACAGGGACAGGGAGGGCTGGTCTCACACAGAGACAGGGAGGGCTGGTCTCACACAGGGACAGGGAGGGCTGGTCTCACACAGAGACAGGGAGGGCTGGTCTCACACAGAGACAGGGAGGGCTGGTCTCACACAGGGACAGGGAGGGCTGGTCTCACACAGGGACAGGGAGGGCTGGTCTCACACAGAGACAGGGAGGGCTGGTCTCACACAGGGACAGGGAGGGCTGGTCTCACACAGGGACAGGGAGGGCTGGTCTCACAGAGACTGGGAGGACTGGTCACACACAGGGACAGGGAGGGCTGGTCACACACAGGGACAGGGAGGGCTGGTCACACAGGGACAGGGAGGGCTGGTCTCACACAGGGACAGGGAGGGCTGGTCTCACACAGGGACAGGGAGGGCTGGTCTCACACAGGGACAGGGAGGGCTGGTCTCACACAGGGACAGGGAGGGCTGGTCTCACAGAGACTGGGAGGACTGGTCTCACAGAGACTGGGAGGACTGGTCACACACAGGGACAGGGAGGGCTGGTCACACAGGGACAGGGAGGACTGGTCTCACACAGAGACAGCGAGGGCTGGTCTCACACAGGGACAGGGAGGTCTAGTCTCACACAGAGACAGGGAGGGCTGGTCTCACACAGAGACAGGGAGGACCGGTCTCACACAGAGACAGGGAGGGCTGGTGTCATACAGGGACATGGAGGGCTGGTCTCAAAGAAACAGGGAGAGCTGGTCAAACAGTGACAGGGAGGGCCGGTCTCACAGAGACAGTGAGGGCTGGTGTCATACAGGGACAGGGAGGGCTGGTCTCAAAGAAACGGAGAGCTGGTCACACAGAGACAGGGAGGGCTGGTGTCATACAGGGACAGGGAGGGCTGGTCTCAAAGAAACAGGGAGGGCCGGTCACTCACAGGCCAGGGAGGACTGGTCTCACACAGAGACAGGGAGGGCTGGTCTCACAGAGATAGGGAGGGCTGGTCACACACAGGGACAGGGAGGGCTGGTCACAAACAGGGACAGGGAGGGCTGGTCACACACAGAGACAGGGAGGGCTGGTCACACACAGGGACAGGGAGGGCTCGTCACACACAGAGACAGGGAGGGCTGGTCTCACAGAGATAGGGAGGGCCGGTCTCACACAGAGACAGGGAGGGCTGGTCTCACACAGGGACAGGGAGGGCTGGTCACACTCAGGGACAGGGAGGGCCGATCTCACAGAGACAGGGAGGACAGGGTGGGCCCGCCTCACAGACATAGGGAGGGCTGGTCTCACACAGAGACAGGGACGGCTGGTCTCACACAGAGACAGGGAGGTCTGGTCTCTTACAGAGACAGGGAGGGCTGGTCACACACAGGGAAGGAAGGGCTGGTCACACACAGGGACTGGGAGGGCTGGTCACACACAGGGGCAGGGAGGGCTGGTGTCATACAGGGACAGGGAGGGCTGGTCTCAAAGAAACAGGGAGAGCGGTCACTCACAGGCCAGGGCGGGCCGGTCACACAGAGACAGGGTGGGCCGGTCTCACACAGAGACAGGGAGGGCTGGTCTCACACAGAGACAGGGTGGGCCGGTCTCACACAGAGACAGGGAGGACTGGTCTCACACAGAGACAGGGAGGGCTGGTCTCACAGAGATAGGGAGGGCTGGTCACACACAGGGACAGGGAGGGCTGGTCACACACAGGGACAGGGAGGGCTGGTCACACACAGGGACAGGGAGGGCTGGTCACACACAGGGACAGGCAGGGCTGGTCACACAGAGATAGGGAGGGCTGGTCACACAGAGATAGGGAGGGCTGGTCACACACAGGGTCAGAGAGGGCTGGTCTCACAGAGACAGGGAGGGCCGGTCTCACACAGGTCTCCCTGTCTCTGTGAGACCGGCCCACCCTGCCCTCCCTGTCTCTGTGAGACCGGCCCTCCCTGCCCTCCCTGTCTCTGTGAGACCGGCCCTCCCTGCCCTCCCTGTCTCTGTGAGACCGGCCCTCCCTGCCCTCCCTGTCTCTGTGAGAGCGGCCCTCCCTGTCTCTGTGAGAGCGGCCCTCCCTGCCCTCCCTGTCTCTGTGAGAGCGGCCCTCCCTGCCCTCCCTGTCTCTGTGAGAGCGGCCCTCCCTGCCCTCCCTGTCTCTGTGAGATCGGCCCTCCCTGCCCTCCCTGTCTCTGTGAGATCGGCCCTCCCTGCCCTCCCTGTCTCTGTGAGATCGGCCCTCCCTGCCCTCCCTGTCTCTGTGAGATCGGCCCTCCCTGTCTCTGTGAGATCGGCCCTCCCTGCCCTCCCTGTCTCTGTGAGATCGACCCTCCCTGCCCTCCCTGTCTCTGTGAGATCGGCCCTCCCTGCCCTCCCTGTCTCTGTGAGATCGGCCCTCCCTGCCCTCCCTGTCTCTGTGAGATCGGCCCTCCCTGCCCTCCCTGTCTCTGTGAGATCGGCCCTCCCTGCCCTCCCTGTCTCTGTGAGATCGGCCCTCCCTGCCCTCCCTGTCTCTGTGAGATCGGCCCTCCCTGCCCTCCCTGTCTCTGTGAGATCGGCCCTCCCTGCCCTCCCTGTCTCTGTGAGATCGGCCCTCCCTGCCCTCCCTGTCTCTGTGAGATCGGCCCTCCCTGCCCTCCCTGTCTCTGTGAGATCGGCCCTCCCTGCCCTCCCTGCCCTCCCTGTCTCTGTGAGATCGGCCCTCCCTGCCCTCCCTGTCTCTGCGAGATCGGCCCTCCCTGCCCTCCCTGTCTCTGCGAGATCGGCCCTCCCTGCCCTCCCTGTCTCTGCGAGATCGGCCCTCCCTGCCCTCCCTGTCTCTGTGAGATCAGCCCTCCCTGCCCTCCCTGTCTCTGTGAGATCGGCCCTCCCTGCCCTCCCTGCCCTCCCTGTCTCTCTGAGATCGGCCCTCCCTGCCCTCCCTGAGGCCGGCCCTCCCTGCCCTCCATGAGGCCGGCCCTCCCTGCCCTCCCTGAGGCCGGCCCTCCCTGCCCTCCCTGAGGCCGGCCCTCCCTGCCCTCCCTGAGGCCGGCCCTCCCTGCCCTCCCTGAGGCCGGCCCTCCCTGTCTCTGTGAGGCCGGCCCTCCCTGCCCTCCCTGTCTCTGTGAGGCCGGCCCTCCCTGCCCTCCCTGTCTCTGTGAGGCCGGCCCTCCCTGCCCTCCCTGTCTCTGTGAGGCCGGCCCTCCCTGCCCTCCCTGTCTCTGTGAGGCCGGCCCTCCCTGCCCTCCCTGTCTCTGTGAGGCCGGCCCTCCCTGCCCTCCCTGTCTCTGTGAGGCCGGCCCTCCCTGCCCTCCCTGTCTCTGTGAGGCCGGCCCTCCCTGCCCTCTTTGTCTCTGTGAGGCCGGCCCTCCCTGCCCTCCCTGCCCTCCCTGTCTCTGTGAGGCCGGCCCTCCCTGCCCTCCCTGTCTCTGTGAGGCCGGCCCTCCCTGCCCTCCCTGCCCTCCCTGTCTCTGTGAGGCCGGCCCTCCCTGCCCTCCCTGTCTCTGTGAGGCCGGCCCTCCCTGCCCTCCCTGTCTCTGTGAGGCCGGCCCTCCCTGTCTCTGTGAGGCCGGCCCTCCCTGCCCTCCCTGTCTCTGTGAGGCCGGCCCTCCCTGCCCTCCCTGTCTCTGTGAGGCCGGCCCTCCCTGCCCTCCCTGTCTCTGTGAGGCCGGCCCTCCCTGCCCTCCCTGTCTCTGTGAGGCCGGCCCTCCCTGCCCTCCCTGTCTCTGTGAGGCCGGCCCTCCCTGCCCTCCCTGTCTCTGTGAGGCCGGCCCTCCCTGTCTCTGTGAGGCCGGCCCTCCCTGCCCTCCCTGCCCTCCCTGTCTCTGTGAGGCCGGCCCTCCCTGTCTCTGTGAGGCCGGCCCTCCCTGCCCTCCCTGTCTCTGTGAGGCCGGCCCTCCCTGCCCTCCCTGTCTCTGTGAGGCCGGCCCTCCCTGCCCTCCCTGTCTCTGTGAGGCCGGCCCTCCCTGCCCTCCCTGTCTCTGTGAGGCCGGCCCTCCCTGCCCTCCCTGTCTCTGTGAGGCCGGCCCTCCCTGTCTCTGTGAGGCCGGCCCTCCCTGCCCTCCCTGTCTCTGTGAGGCCGGCCCTCCCTGTCTCTGTGAGGCCGGCCCTCCCTGCCCTCCCTGTCTCTGTGAGGCCGGCCCTCGCTGCCCTCCCTGTCTCTGTGAGGCCGGCCCTCGCTGCCCTCCCTGTCTCTGTGAGGCCGGCCCTCCCTGCCCTCCCTGTCTCTGTGAGGCCGGCCCTCCCTGCCCTCCCTGTCTCTGTGAGGCCGGCCCTCCCTGCCCTCCCTGTCTCTGTGAGTCCGGCCCTCCCTGCCCTCCCTGACTCTGTGAGGCCGGCCCTCCCTGCCCTCCCTGACTCTGTGAGGCCGGCCCTCCCTGCCCTCCCTGACTCTGTGAGGCCGGCCCTCCCTGTCTCTGTGAGGCCGGCCCTCCCTGTCTCTGTGAGGCCGGCCCTCCCTGTCTCTGTGAGGCCGGCCCTCCCTGCCCTCCCTGTCTCTGTGAGGCCGGCCCTCCCTGCCCTCCCTGTCTCTGTGAGGCCGGCCCTCCCTGCCCTCCCTGTCTCTGTGAGGCCGGCCCTCCCTGCCCTCCCTGCGTCTGTGTGGCCGGCCCTCCCTGCCCTCCCTGCCTCTGTGAGGCCGGCCCTCCCTGCCCTCCCTGCCTCTGTGAGGCCGGCCCTCCCTGCCCTCCCTGCCTCTGTGAGGCCGGCCCTCCCTGCCCTCCCTGCCTCTGTGAGGCCGGCCCTCCATGCCCTCCCTGCCTCTGTGAGGCCGGCCCTCCCTGCCCTCCCTGCCTCTGTGAGGCCGGCCCTCCCTGCCCTCCCTGCCTCTGTGAGGCCGGCCCTCCCTGCCCTCCCTGCCTCTGTGAGGCCGGCCCTCCCTGCCCTCCCTGCCTCTGTGAGGCCGGCCCTCCCTGCCCTCCCTGCCTCTGTGAGGCCGGCCCTCCCTGCCCTCCCTGCCTCTGTGAGGCCGGCCCTCCCTGCCCTCCCTGCCTCTGTGAGGCCGGCCCTCCCTGCCCTCCCTGCCTCTGTGAGGCCGGCCCTCCCTGCCCTCCCTGCCTCTGTGAGGCCGGCCCTCCCTGCCCTCCCTGCCTCTGTGAGGCCGGCCCTCCCTGCCCTCCCTGCCTCTGTGAGGCCGGCCCTCCCTGCCCTCCCTGCCTCTGTGAGGCCGGCCCTCCCTGCCTCTGTGAGGCCGGCCCTCCCTGCATCTGTGAGGCCGGCCCTCCCTGCCTCTGTGAGGCCGGCCCTCCCTGCCTCTGTGAGGCCGGCCCTCCCTGCCCTCCCTGCCTCTGTGAGGCCGGCCCTCCCTGCCCTCCCTGTCTCTGTGAGGCCGGCCCTCCCTGCCCCTGTGAGGCCGGCCCACCCTGCCCTCCCTGTCTCTGTGAGGCCGGCCCACCCTGCCCTCCCTGTCTCTGTGAGGCCGGCCCACCCTGCCCTCCCTGTCTCTGTGAGGCCGGCCCACCCTGCCCTCCCTGTCTCTGTGAGGCCGGCCCACCCTGCCCTCCCTGTCTCTGTGAGGCCAACCCTCCCGGCCCTCCCGACCCTCCCGGCCCTCCCGACCCTCCCGGCCCTCCCTGTCTCTGTGTGGCCGGCCCACCCTGCCCTCCCTGTCTCTGTGTGGCCGGCCCACCCTGCCCTCCCTGTCTCTGTGTGGCCGGCCCACCCTGCCCTCCCTGTCTCTGTGTGGCCGGCCCACCCTGCCCTCCCTGTCTCTGTGTGGCCGGCCCACCCTGCCCTCCCTGTCTCTGTGTGGCCGGCCCACCCTGCCCTCCCTGTCTCTGTGTGGCCGGCCCACCCTGCCCTCCCTGTCTCTGTGTGGCCGGCCCACCCTGCCCTCCCTGTCTCTGTGTGGCCGGCCCACCCTGCCCTCCCTGTCTCTGTGTGGCCGGCCCACCCTGCCCTCCCTGTCTCTGTGTGGCCGGCCCACCCTGCCCTCCCTGTCTCTGTGTGGCCGGCCCACCCTGCCCTCCCTGTCTCTGTGTGGCCGGCCCACCCTGCCCTCCCTGTCTCTGTGTGGCACCGGCCCTCCCTGTCCCTGTGTGTGACCGGCCCTCCCTGTCCCTGTGTGTGACCGGCCCTCCCTGTCCCTGTGTGTGACCGGCCCTCCCTGTCCCTGTGTGTGACCGGCCCTCCCTGTCCCTGTGTGAGACCGGCCCTCCCTGTCCCTGTGTGAGACCGGCCCTCCCTGTCCCTGTGTGAGACCGGCCCTCCCTGTCCCTGTGTGAGACCAGCCCTCCCTGTCCCTGTGTGAGACCAGCCCTCCCTGTCTCTGTGTGAGACCAGCCCTCCCTGTCTCTGTGTGAGACCAGCCCTCCCTGTCCCTGTGTGTGACCAGCCCTCCCTGTCCCTGTGTGAGACCAGCCCTCCCTGTCCCTGTGTGAGACCAGCCCTCCCTGTCCCTGTGTGAGACCAGCCCTCCCTGTCTCTGTGTGTGACCAGCCCTCCCTGTCCCTCTGTGAGACCGGCCCTCCCTGTCCCTGTGTGAGACCGGCCCTCCCTGTCCCTCTGTGAGACCGGCCCTCCCTGTCCCTGTGTGAGACCAGCCCTCCCTGTCTCTGTGTGTGACCAGCCCTCCCTGTCCCTCTGTGAGACCAGCCCTCCCTGTCCCTGTGTGAGACCAGCCCTCCCTGTCCCTGTGTGAGACCAGCCCTCCCTGTCCCTGTGTGAGACCAGCCCTCCCTGTCCCTGTGTGAGACCAGCCCTCCCTGTCCCTGTGTGTGACCAGCCCTCCCTGTCCCTGTGTGAGACCAGCCCTCCCTGTCTCTGTGTGAGACCAGCCCTCCCTGTCCCTGTGTGAGACCAGCCCTCCCTGTCCCTGTGTGAGACCAGCCCTCCCTGTCTCTGTGTGAGACCAGCCCTCCCTGTCTCTGTGTGAGATCACTGTGCTCTGACATTGTGATCCAGTGTGGTGTGTCCACGTTGCTCTGGCACAGTGCTCCAGTGCAGTGTGTCCACGTTGCTCTGGCACAGTGCTCCAGTGCGGTGCGACCACGTTGCTCTGGCACAGTGCTCCAGTGCGGTGCGACCACGTTGCTCAGGCACAGTGCTCCAGTGCGGTGTGTCCACGTTGCTCTGGCACAGTGCTCCAGTGCAGTGTGTCCACGTTGCTCTGGCACAGTGCTCCAGTGCGGTGCGACCACGTTGCTCTGGCACAGTGCTCCAGTGCGGTGCGACCACGTTGCTCTGGCACAGTGCTCCAGTGCGGTGCGACCACGTTGCTCTGGCACAGTGCTCCAGTGCGGTGCGACCACGTTGCTCTGGCACAGTGCTCCAGTGCGGTGCGACCACGTTGCTCTGGCACAGTGCTCCAGTGCGGTGCGACCACGTTGCTCTGGCACAGTGCTCCAGTGCGGTGCGACCACGTTGCTCAGGCACAGTGCTCCAGTGCGGTGCGACCATGTTGCTCTGGCACAGTGCTCCAGTGCAGTGCATCCTGCTGCAGTATGTTATGAATGATTGGTTGTTTGTGTGGTTGCAGCTTCCTCAGACCTGATCCTAGATGCCCGCCTTGTCCAGCAGACAGCGTACATTGAGGACCGGCCCCTACACATGTTGTACTGTGCTGCTGAGGAGGACTGTCTCTCCAGCTCAGCCCGGAATGCCAACTGGCCGTATGGGCACCGCAGGCTACTCCGATTCTCCTCCGAAATCCACAACATTGGACGGTCAGACTTCAGACCCAAGGCTGGGAGACACTCCTGGGTCTGGCACGAATGTCATGGGTAAGGACAGGGAGGGCACTACCCAGTGGCAATATCACAACCAGTACTCCCAGCAGGCAGAGAGACCCGAGGGAGCTCAGAACAGGGAGAGTGGGAGTGAGGGTCACCCACTGGGAGAGTGACTGGGAGTGAGGGTCACCCACTGAGAGAGTGACTGGGAGTGAGGGTCACCCACTGGGAGAGTGACTGGGAGTGAGGGTCACCCACTGGGAGAGACACTAGGAGTGAGGGTCACCCACTGGGAGAGTGACTGGGAATGAGGGTCACCCACTGGGAGTGAGGGTTACCCACTGGGAGTGTGACTGAGAGTAAGGGTCACCCACTGGGGGAGTGACTGGGAGTGAGGGTCACCCACTGGGAGTGAGGGTCACCCACTGGGAGTGAGGGTTACCCACTGGGAGTGAGGGTCACTCACTGGGAGTGTGACTGAGAGTAAGGGTCACCCACTGGGGGAGTGACTGGGAGTGAGGGTCACCCACTGGGAGTGAGGGTCCCCCACTGGGAGAGTGACGGGGAGTGAGGGTCACCCACTGGGAGAGGGGCTGGGAGTGAGGGTCACCCACTGGGAGAGGGACTGGGAGTGAGGGACACCCACTGGGAGTGAGGGTTACCCACTGGGAGTGAGGGTCACCCACTGGGAGAGTGACTGGGAGTGAGGGTCAACCACTGGGAGAGACACTGAGGGTGTGACTGAGAGTAAGGGTCACCCACTGGGGGAGTGACTGGCAGTGAGGGTCACCCACTGGGAGTGAGGGTCCCCCACTGGGAGAGTGACTGGGAGTGAGGGTCACCCACTGGGAGAGGGACTGGGAGTGAGGGTCACCCACTGGGAGAGGGACTGGGAGTGAGGGTCACCCACTGGGAGTGAGGGTTACCCACTGGGAGTGAGGGTCACCCACTGGGAGAGTGACTGGGAGTGAGGGTCACCCACTGGGAGAGTGACTGGGAGTGAGGGTCACCCAGTGGGAGAGTGACTGGGAGTGAGGGACACCCACTGGGAGAGTGACTGGGAGTGATGGTCACCCACTGGGCGAGACACTGGGAGTGTGACTGAGAGTAAGGATCACCCACTGGGAGAGTGACTGGGAGTGAGGGTCACCCACTGGGAGAGTGAATGGGAGTGAGGGTCATCACTGGAAGAGTGACTGGGAGTGAGGGACACCCACTGGGAGAGGTACTGGGAGTGAGGGTCACCCACTAGGTGAGACACTGGGAGTGTGACTGAGAGTAAGGGTCACCCACTGGGAGAGTGACTGGGAGTGAGGGTCACCCACTGGGAGAGATACTGGGAGTGAGGGTCACCCACTGGGAGTGTGACTGAGAGTAAGGGTCACCCACTGGGAGAGGGACTGGGAGTGAGGGTCACCCACTGGGAGTGAGGGTCCCCCACTGGGAGAGTGACGGGGAGTGAGGGTCACCCACTGGGAGAGGGGCTGGGAGTGAGGGTCACCCACTGGGAGAGGGACTGGGAGTGAGGGACACCCACTGGGAGTGAGGGTTACCCACTGGGAGTGAGGGTCACCCACTGGGAGAGTGACTGGGAGTGAGGGTCAACCACTGGGAGAGACACTGAGGGTGTGACTGAGAGTAAGGGTCACCCACTGGGGGAGTGACTGGGAGTGAGGGTCACCCACTGGGAGTGAGGGTCCCCCACTGGGAGAGTGACTGGGAGTGAGGGTCACCCACTGGGAGAGGGACTGGGAGTGAGGGTCACCCACTGGGAGAGGGACTGGGAGTGAGGGTCACCCACTGGGAGTGAGGGTTACCCACTGGGAGTGAGGGTCACCCACTGGGAGAGTGACTGGGAGTGAGGGTCACCCACTGGGAGAGTGACTGGGAGTGAGGGTCACCCAGTGGGAGAGTGACTGGGAGTGAGGGACACCCACTGGGAGAGTGACTGGGAGTGATGGTCACCCACTGGGCGAGACACTGGGAGTGTGACTGAGAGTAAGGATCACCCACTGGGAGAGTGACTGGGAGTGAGGGTCACCCACTGGGAGAGTGAATGGGAGTGAGGGTCATCCACTGGAAGAGTGACTGGGAGTGAGGGACACCCACTGGGAGAGGTACTGGGAGTGAGGGTCACCCACTAGGTGAGACACTGGGAGTGTGACTGAGAGTAAGGGTCACCCACTGGGAGAGTGACTGGGAGTGAGGGTCACCCACTGGGAGAGATACTGGGAGTGAGGGTCACCCACTGGGAGTGTGACTGAGAGTAAGGGTCACCCACTGGGAGAGGGACTGGGAGTGAGGGTCACCCACTGGGAGAGGGACTGGGAGTGAGGGTCACCCACTGGGAGAGTGACTGGGAATGAGGGTCACCCACTGGGAGAGGGACTGGGAATGAGGGTCACCCACTGGGAGAGTGACTGAGAGTGAGGATCACCCACTAGGAGTTAAGGTTACCCGCTGGGAGTGAGGGTCCACCACTGGGAGAGTGACTGGGAGTGAGGGTCACCCACTGGGAGAGGTACTGGGAGTGAGGGTCACCCAATAGGAGTTAGGGATACCCACTGGGAGTCAGGGTCCCCCACTGGGAGAGTGACTGGGAGTGAGGGTCACCCACTGGGAGAGGGACTGGGAGTGAGGGTCACCCACTGGGAGAGGGACTGGGAGTGAGGGTCACCCACTGGGAGAGGGACTGGGAGTGAGGGTCACCCACTGGTAGAGTGACTGGGAGTGAGGGTCACACACTAGGAGTTAGGGTTACCCACTGGGAGTGAGGGTCACCCACTGGGAGAGTGACTGGGAGTGAGGGTCACCCAGTGGGAGAGGGACTGGGAGTGAGGGTCACCCAATGGGAGAGGGACTGGGAGTGAGGGTCACCCACTGGGAGTGAAGGTCACCCACTGGGAGAGGGACTGGGAGTGAGGGTCACCCACTGGGAGTGAGGGTCACCCACTGGGAGAGTGACTGGGAGTGAGGGTCACCCACTGGGAGTGAGGGTCACCCACTGGGAGAGTGACTGAGAGTAAGTTTCACCCACTGGGAGAGTGACAGGGAGTGAGGGTCACCCACAGGGAGTGAGGGTCACCCACTGGGAGAGTGACTGGGAGTGAGGGTCACCCACTGGGAGATGTACTGGGAGTGAGGGTCATCCACTGGGAGAGGGACTGGGAGTGAGGGTCACCCACTGGGAGAGGGACTGGGAGTGTGGGTCACCCACTGGGAGAGTGACTGGGAGTGAGGGTCACCCACTGGGAGAGACACTTGGAGTGAGGGTCACCCACTGGGAGAGTGACTGGGAATGAGGGTCACCCACTGGGAGTGAGGGTCACCCACTGGGGGAGTGACTGGGAGTGAGGGTCACCCACTGGGAGACGTACTGGGAGTGAGGGTCATCCACTGGGAGAGGGACTGGGAGTGAGGGTCACCCACTGGGAGAGGGACTGGGAGTGAGGGTCACCCACTGGGAGAGTGACTGGGAGTGAGGGTCACCCACTGGGAGAGACACTTGGAGTGAGGGTCACCCACTGGGAGAGTGACTGGGAATGAGGGTCACCCACTGGGAGTGAGGGTTACCCACTAGGAGTGAGGGTCACGCACTGGGAGAGGTACTGGGATTGTGACTGAGTGTAAGGGTCACCCACTGGGGGAGTGACTGGGAGTGAGGGTCACCCACTGGGAGTGAGGGTCACACACTGGGAGTGAGGGTTACCCACTAGGAGTGAGGGCCACCCACTCGGAGAGACACTGGGAGTGTGACTGAGTGTAAGGGTCACCCACTGGGGGAGTGACTGGGAGTGAGGGTCACCCACTGGGAGTGAGGGTCCCCCACTGGGAGAGTGACTGGGTGTGAGGGTCACCCACTGGGAGAGTGACTGGGAGTGATGGTCACCCACTGGGAGTGAGGGTCACCCACTGGGAGTGAGGGTCCCCCACTGAGAGAGTGACTGGGAGTGAGGGTCACCCACTGGGACAGTGACTGGGAGTGAGGGTCACCCAGTGGGACAGTGACTGGGAGTGAGGGACACCCACTGGGAGAGTGACTGGGAGTGAGGGTCACCCACTGGGCGAGACACTGGGAGTGTGACTGAGAGTAAGGGTTACCCACTGGGAGAGTGACTGGGAGTGAGGGTCATCCACTGGGAGAGTGACTGGGAGTGAGGGACACCCACTGGGAGAGGTACTGGGAGTGAGGGTCACCCACTGGGCGAGACACTGGGAGTGTGACTGAGAGTAAGGGTCACCCACTGGGAGAGTGACTGAGAGTGAGGGTCACCCACTGGGAGAGTGACTGGGAGCGAGGGACACCCACTGGGTGAGGTACTGGGAGTGAGGGTCACCCACTGGGAGAGGGACTGGGAATGAGGGTCACCCACTGGGAGAGTGACTGGGAATGAGGGTCACCCACTGGGAGAGGGACTGGGAGTGAGGGTCACCCACTGGGAGAGTGACTGGGAATGAGGGTCACCCACTGGGACAGTGACTGGGAGTGAGGGTCACCCACTTGGAGAGTGACTGGGAGTGAGGGTCACCCACTAGGAGTTAGGGTTACCCACTGGGAGAGTGACTGGGAGTGAGGGTCACCCACTAGGAGTTAGGGTTACCCACTGGGAATGAGGGTCACCCACTGGGAGAGGGACTGGGAGTGAGGGTCACCCTCTGGGAGAGTGACTGGGAGTGAGGGACACCCACTGGGAGAGGTACTGGGAGTGAGGGTCCCCCACTGGGCGAGACACTGGGTGTGTGACTGAGAGTAAGGGTCACCCACTGGGAGAGTGACTGGGAGTGAGGGTCACCCACTGGGAGAGGGACTGGGAGTGAGGGTTACCCACTGGGAGAGGGGCTGGGAATGAGGGTCACCCACTGGGAGAGGTACTGGGAGTGAGGGTCACCCACTAGGAGTTAGCGTTACCCACTGGGAGTGAGGGTCCCCCACTGGGAGAGTGACTGGGAGTGAGGGTCACCCACTGGGAGAGGTACTGGGAGTGAGGGTCACCCACTGGGAGAGTGACTGGGAGTGAGGGTCACCCACTGGGAGAGGTACTGGGAGTGAGGGTCACCCACTAGGTGAGACACTGGGAGTGTGACTGAGAGTAAGGGTCACCCACTGGGAGAGTGACGGGGAGTGAGGGTCACCCACTGGGAGAGGGGCTGGGAGTGAGGGTCACCCACTGGGAGAGGGACTGGGAGTGAGGGACACCCACTGGGAGTGAGGGTTACCCACTGGGAGTGAGGGTCACCCACTGGGAGAGTGACTGGGAGTGAGGGTCAACCACTGGGAGAGACACTGAGGGTGTGACTGAGAGTAAGGGTCACCCACTGGGGGAGTGACTGGCAGTGAGGGTCACCCACTGGGAGTGAGGGTCCCCCACTGGGAGAGTGACTGGGAGTGAGGGTCACCCACTGGGAGAGGGACTGGGAGTGAGGGTCACCCACTGGGAGAGTGACTGGGAGTGAGGGTCACCCAGTGGGAGAGTGACTGGGAGTGAGGGACACCCACTGGGAGAGTGACTGGGAGTGATGGTCACCCACTGGGCGAGACACTGGGAGTGTGACTGAGAGTAAGGATCACCCACTGGGAGAGTGACTGGGAGTGAGGGTCACCCACTGGGAGAGTGAATGGGAGTGAGGGTCATCACTGGAAGAGTGACTGGGAGTGAGGGACACCCACTGGGAGAGGTACTGGGAGTGAGGGTCACCCACTAGGTGAGACACTGGGAGTGTGACTGAGAGTAAGGGTCACCCACTGGGAGAGTGACTGGGAGTGAGGGTCACCCACTGGGAGAGATACTGGGAGTGAGGGTCACCCACTGGGAGTGTGACTGAGAGTAAGGGTCACCCACTGGGAGAGGGACTGGGAGTGAGGGTCACCCACTGGGAGTGAGGGTCCCCCACTGGGAGAGTGACGGGGAGTGAGGGTCACCCACTGGGAGAGGGGCTGGGAGTGAGGGTCACCCACTGGGAGAGGGACTGGGAGTGAGGGACACCCACTGGGAGTGAGGGTTACCCACTGGGAGTGAGGGTCACCCACTGGGAGAGTGACTGGGAGTGAGGGTCAACCACTGGGAGAGACACTGAGGGTGTGACTGAGAGTAAGGGTCACCCACTGGGGGAGTGACTGGGAGTGAGGGTCACCCACTGGGAGTGAGGGTCCCCCACTGGGAGAGTGACTGGGAGTGAGGGTCACCCACTGGGAGAGGGACTGGGAGTGAGGGTCACCCACTGGGAGAGGGACTGGGAGTGAGGGTCACCCACTGGGAGTGAGGGTTACCCACTGGGAGTGAGGGTCACCCACTGGGAGAGTGACTGGGAGTGAGGGTCACCCACTGGGAGAGTGACTGGGAGTGAGGGTCACCCAGTGGGAGAGTGACTGGGAGTGAGGGACACCCACTGGGAGAGTGACTGGGAGTGATGGTCACCCACTGGGCGAGACACTGGGAGTGTGACTGAGAGTAAGGATCACCCACTGGGAGAGTGCCTGGGAGTGAGGGTCACCCACTGGGAGAGTGAATGGAGTGAGGGTCATCCACTGGAAGAGTGACTGGGAGTGAGGGACACCCACTGGGAGAGGTACTGGGAGTGAGGGTCACCCACTAGGTGAGACACTGGGAGTGTGACTGAGAGTAAGGGTCACCCACTGGGAGAGTGACTGGGAGTGAGGGTCACCCACTGGGAGAGATACTGGGAGTGAGGGTCACCCACTGGGAGTGTGACTGAGAGTAAGGGTCACCCACTGGGAGAGGGACTGGGAGTGAGGGTCACCCACTGGGAGAGGGACTGGGAGTGAGGGTCACCCACTGGGAGAGTGACTGGGAATGAGGGTCACCCACTGGGAGAGGGACTGGAATGAGGGTCACCCACTGGGAGAGTGACTGAGAGTGAGGATCACCCACTAGGAGTTAAGGTTACCCGCTGGAGTGAGGGTCCACCACTGGGAGAGTGACTGGGAGTGAGGGTCACCCACTGGGAGAGGTACTGGGAGTGAGGGTCACCCAATAGGAGTTAGGGATACCCACTGGGAGTCAGGGTCCCCACTGGGAGAGTGACTGGGAGTGAGGGTCACCCACTGGGAGAGGGACTGGGAGTGAGGGTCACCCACTGGAGAGGGACTGGGAGTGAGGGTCACCCACTGGGAGAGGGACTGGGAGTGAGGGTCACCCACTGGTAGAGTGACTGGGAGTGAGGGTCACACACTAGGAGTTAGGGTTACCCACTGGGAGTGAGGGTCACCCACTGGGAGAGTGACTGGGAGTGAGGGTCACCCAGTGGGAGAGGGACTGGGAGTGAGGGTCACCCAATGGGAGAGGGACTGGGAGTGAGGGTCACCCACTGGGAGTGAGGGTCACCCACTGGGAGAGGGACTGGGAGTGAGGGTCACCCACTGGGAGTGAGGGTCACCCACTGGGAGTGACTGGGAGTGAGGGTCACCCACTGGGAGTGAGGGTCACCCACTGGGAGAGTGACTGAGAGTAAGTTTCACCACTGGGAGAGTGACTGGGAGTGAGGGTCACCCACAGGGAGTGAGGGTCACCCACTGGGAGAGTGACTGGGAGTGAGGGTCACCCACTGGGAGATGTACTGGGAGTGAGGGTCATCCACTGGGAGAGGGACTGGGAGTGAGGGTCACCCACTGGGAGAGGGACTGGGAGTGTGGGTCACCCACTGGGAGAGTGACTGGGAGTGAGGGTCACCCACTGGGAGAGACACTTGGAGTGAGGGTCACCCACTGGGAGAGTGACTGGGAATGAGGGTCACCCACTGGGAGTGAGGGTCACCCACTGGGGGAGTGACTTGGGAGTGAGGGTCACCCACTGGGAGACGTACTGGGAGTGAGGGTCATCCACTGGGAGAGGGACTGGGGTGAGGGTCACCCACTGGGAGAGGGACTGGGAGTGAGGGTCACCCACTGGGAGAGTGACTGGGAGTGAGGGTCACCCACTGGGAGAGACACTTGGAGTGAGGGTCACCCACTGGGAGAGTGACTGGGAATGAGGGTCACCCACTGGAGTGAGGGTTACCCACTAGGAGTGAGGGTCACGCACTGGGAGAGGTAGGAGAGGTACTGGGATTGTGACTGAGTGTAAGGGTCACCCACTGGGGGAGTGACTGGGAGTGAGGGTCACCCACTGGGAGTGAGGGTCACACACTGGGAGTGAGGGTTACCCACTAGGAGTGAGGGCCACCCACTCGGAGAGACACTGGGAGTGTGACTGAGTGTAAGGGTCACCCACTGGGGGAGTGACTGGGAGTGAGGGTCACCCACTGGGAGTGAGGGTCCCCCACTGGGAGAGTGACTGGGTGTGAGGGTCACCCACTGGGAGAGTGACTGGGAGTGATGGTCACCCACTGGGAGTGAGGGTCACCCACTGGGAGTGAGGGTCCCCCACTGAGAGAGTGACTGGGAGTGAGGGTCACCCACTGGGACAGTGACTGGGAGTGAGGGTCACCCAGTGGGACAGTGACTGGGAGTGAGGGACACCCACTGGGAGAGTGACTGGGAGTGAGGGTCACCCACTGGGCGAGACACTGGGAGTGTGACTGAGAGTAAGGGTTACCCACTGGGAGAGTGACTGGGAGTGAGGTCATCCACTGGGAGAGTGACTGGGAGTGAGGGACACCACTGGGAGAGGTACTGGGAGTGAGGGTCACCCACTGGGCGAGACACTGGGAGTGTGACTGAGAGTAAGGGTCACCCACTGGGAGAGTGACTGAGAGTGAGGGTCACCCACTGGGAGAGTGACTGGGAGCGAGGGACACCCACTGGGTGAGGTACTGGGAGTGAGGGTCACCCACTGGGAGAGGGACTGGGAATGAGGGTCACCCACTGGGAGAGTGACTGGGAATGAGGGTCACCCACTGGGAGGGACTGGGAGTGAGGGTCACCCACTGGGAGAGTGACTGGGAATGAGGGTCACCCACTGGGACAGTGACTGGGAGTGAGGGTCACCCACTTGGAGAGTGACTGGGAGTGAGGGTCACCCACTAGGAGTTAGGGTTACCCACTGGGAGAGTGACTGGGAGTGAGGGTCACCCACTAGGAGTTAGGGTTACCCACTGGGGAATGAGGGTCACCCACTGGGAGAGGGACTGGGAGTGAGGGTCACCCTCTGGGAGAGTGACTGGGAGTGAGGGACACCCACTGGGAGAGGTACTGGGAGTGAGGGGTCCCCCACTGGGCGAGACACTGGGTGTGTGACTGAGAGTAAGGGTCACCCACTGGGAGAGTGACTGGAGTGAGGGTCACCCACTGGGAGAGGGACTGGGAGTGAGGGTTACCCACTGGGAGAGGGGCTGGGAATGAGGGTCACCCACTGGGAGAGGTACTGGGAGTGAGGGTCACCCACTAGGAGTTAGCGTTACCCACTGGGAGTGAGGGTCCCCCACTGGGAGAGTGACTGGGAGTGAGGGTCACCCACTGGGAGAGGTACTGGGAGTGAGGGTCACCCACTGGGAGAGTGACTGGGAGTGAGGGTCACCCACTGGGAGAGGTACTGGGAGTGAGGGTCACCCACTAGGTGAGACACTGGGAGTGTGACTGAGAGTAAGGGTCACCCACTGGGAGAGTGACGGGGAGTGAGGGTCACCCACTGGGAGAGGGGCTGGGAGTGAGGGTCACCCACTGGGAGAGGGACTGGGAGTGAGGGACACCCACTGGGAGTGAGGGTTACCCACTGGGAGTGAGGGTCACCCACTGGGAGAGTGACTGGGAGTGAGGGTCAACCACTGGGAGAGACACTGAGGGTGACTGAGAGTAAGGGTCACCCACTGGGGGAGTGACTGGCAGTGAGGGTCACCCACTGGGAGTGAGGGTCCCCCACTGGGAGAGTGACTGGGAGTGAGGGTCACCCACTGGGAGAGGGACTGGGAGTGAGGGTCACCCACTGGGAGAGGGGACTGGGAGTGAGGGTCACCCACTGGGAGTGAGGGTTACCCACTGGGAGTGAGGGTCACCCACTGGGAGAGTGACTGGGAGTGAGGGTCACCCACTGGGAGAGTGACTGGGAGTGAGGGTCACCCAGTGGGAGAGTGACTGGGAGTGAGGGACACCCACTGGGAGAGTGACTGGGAGTGATGGTCACCCACTGGGCGAGACACTGGGAGTGTGACTGAGAGTAAGGATCACCCACTGGGAGAGTGACTGGGAGTGAGGGTCACCCACTGGGAGAGTGAATGGAGTGAGGGTCATCACTGGAAGAGTGACTGGGAGTGAGGACACCCACTGGAGAGGTACTGGGAGTGAGGGTCACCCACTAGGTGAGACACTGGGAGTGTGACTGAGAGTAAGGGTCACCCACTGGGAGAGTGACTGGGAGTGAGGGTCACCCACTGGGAGAGATACTGGGAGTGAGGGTCACCCACTGGGAGTGTGACTGAGAGTAAGGGTCACCCACTGGGAGAGGACTGGGAGTGAGGGTCACCCACTGGGAGTGAGGGTCCCCCACTGGGAGAGTGACGGGGAGTGAGGGTCACCCACTGGGAGAGGGGCTGGGAGTGAGGGTCACCCACTGGGAGAGGGAGTGGGAGTGAGGGACGCCCACTGGGAGTGAGGGTTACCCACTGGGAGTGAGGGTCACCCACTGGGAGAGTGACTGGGAGTGAGGGTCAACCACTGGGAGAGACACTGAGGGTGTGACTGAGAGTAAGGGTCACCCACTGGGGAGTGACTGGGAGTGAGGGTCACCCACTGGGAGTGAGGGTCCCCCACTGGGAGAGTGACTGGGAGTGAGGGTCACCCACTGGGAGAGGGACTGGGAGTGAGGGTCACCCACTGGGAGAGGGACTGGGAGTGAGGGTCACCCACTGGGAGTGAGGGTTACCCACTGGGAGTGAGGGTCACCCACTGGGAGAGTGACTGGGAGTGAGGGTCACCCACTGGGAGAGTGACTGGGAGTGAGGGTCACCCAGTGGGAGAGTGACTGGGAGTGAGGGACACCCACTGGGAGAGTGACTGGGAGTGATGGTCACCCACTGGGCGAGACACTGGGAGTGTGACTGAGAGTAAGGATCACCCACTGGGAGAGTGCCTGGGAGTGAGGGTCACCCACTGGGAGAGTGAATGGGAGTGAGGGTCATCCACTGGAAGAGTGACTGGGAGTGAGGGACACCCACTGGGAGAGGTACTGGGAGTGAGGGTCACCCACTAGGTGAGACACTGGGAGTGTGACTGAGAGTAAGGGTCACCCACTGGGAGAGTGACTGGGAGTGAGGGTCACCCACTGGGAGAGATACTGGGAGTGAGGGTCACCCACTGGGAGTGTGACTGAGAGTAAGGGTCACCCACTGGGAGAGGGACTGGGAGTGAGGGTCACCCACTGGGAGAGGGACTGGGAGTGAGGGTCACCCACTGGGAGAGTGACTGGGAATGAGGGTCACCCACTGGGAGAGGGACTGGGAATGAGGGTCACCCACTGGGAGAGTGACTGAGAGTGAGGATCACCCACTAGGAGTTAAGGTTACCCGCTGGGAGTGAGGGTCCACCACTGGGAGAGTGACTGGGAGTGAGGGTCACCCACTGGGAGAGGTACTGGGAGTGAGGGTCACCCAATAGGAGTTAGGGATACCCACTGGGAGTCAGGGTCCCCCACTGGGAGAGTGACTGGGAGTGAGGGTCACCCACTGGGAGAGGGACTGGGAGTGAGGGTCACCCACTGGGAGAGGGACTGGGAGTGAGGGTCACCCACTGGGAGAGGGACTGGGAGTGAGGGTCACCCACTGGTAGAGTGACTGGGAGTGAGGGTCACACACTAGGAGTTAGGGTTACCCACTGGGAGTGAGGGTCACCCACTGGGAGAGTGACTGGGAGTGAGGGTCACCCAGTGGGAGAGGGACTGGGAGTGAGGGTCACCCAATGGGAGAGGGACTGGGAGTGAGGGTCACCCACTGGGAGTGAGGGTCACCCACTGGGAGAGGGACTGGGAGTGAGGGTCACCCACTGGGAGTGAGGGTCACCCACTGGGAGAGTGACTGGGAGTGAGGGTCACCCACTGGGAGTGAGGGTCACCCACTGGGAGAGTGACTGGGAATGAGGGTCACCCACTGGGAGAGGGACTGGGAGTGAGGGTCACCCACTGGGAGAGTGACTGGGAATGAGGGTCACCCACTGGGACAGTGACTGGGAGTGAGGGTCACCCACTTGGAGAGTGACTGGGAGTGAGGGTCACCCACTAGGAGTTAGGGTTACCCACTGGGAGAGTGACTGGGAGTGAGGGTCACCCACTAGGAGTTAGGGTTACCCACTGGGAATGAGGGTCACCCACTGGGAGAGGGACTGGGAGTGAGGGTCACCCTCTGGGAGAGTGACTGGGAGTGAGGGACACCCACTGGGAGAGGTACTGGGAGTGAGGGTCCCCCACTGGGCGAGACACTGGGGTGTGTGACTGAGAGTAAGGGTCACCCACTGGGAGAGTGACTGGGAGTGAGGGTCACCCACTGGAGAGGGACTGGGAGTGAGGGTTACCCACTGGGAGAGGGCTGGGATGAGGGTCACCCACTGGGAGAGGTACTGGGAGTGAGGGTCACCACTAGGAGTTAGCGTTACCCACTGGGAGTGAGGGTCCCCCACTGGGAGAGTGACTGGGAGTGAGGGTCACCCACTGGGAGAGGTACTGGGAGTGAGGGTCACCCACTGGGAGAGTGACTGGGAGTGAGGGTCACCCACTGGGAGAGGTACTGGGAGTGAGGGTCACCCACTAGGTGAGACACTGGGAGTGTGACTGAGAGTAAGGGTCACCACTGGGAGAGTGACGGGGAGTGAGGGTCACCCACTGGGAGAGGGGCTGGGAGTGAGGGTCACCCACTGGGAGAGGGACTGGGAGTGAGGGACACCCACTGGGAGTGAGGGTTACCCACTGGGAGTGAGGGTCACCCACTGGGAGAGTGACTGGGAGTGAGGGTCAACCACTGGGAGAGACACTGAGGGTGTGACTGAGAGTAAGGGTCACCCACTGGGGGAGTGACTGGCAGTGAGGGTCACCCACTGGGAGTGAGGGTCCCCCACTGGGAGAGTGACTGGGAGTGAGGGTCACCCACTGGGAGAGGGACTGGGAGTGAGGGTCACCCACTGGGAGAGTGACTGGGAGTGAGGGTCACCCAGTGGGAGAGTGACTGGGAGTGAGGGACACCCACTGGGAGAGTGACTGGGAGTGATGGTCACCCACTGGGCGAGACACTGGGAGTGTGACTGAGAGTAAGGATCACCCACTGGGAGAGTGACTGGGAGTGAGGGTCACCCACTGGGAGAGTGAATGGGAGTGAGGGTCATCACTGGAAGAGTGACTGGGAGTGAGGGACACCCACTGGGAGAGGTACTGGGAGTGAGGGTCACCCACTAGGTGAGACACTGGGAGTGTGACTGAGAGTAAGGGTCACCCACTGGGAGAGTGACTGGGAGTGAGGGTCACCCACTGGGAGAGATACTGGGAGTGAGGGTCACCCACTGGGAGTGTGACTGAGAGTAAGGGTCACCCACTGGGAGAGGGACTGGGAGTGAGGGTCACCCACTGGGAGTGAGGGTCCCCCACTGGGAGAGTGACGGGGAGTGAGGGTCACCCACTGGGAGAGGGGCTGGGAGTGAGGGTCACCCACTGGGAGAGGGACTGGGAGTGAGGGTCACCCACTGGGAGTGAGGGTTACCCACTGGGAGTGAGGGTCACCCACTGGGAGAGTGACTGGGAGTGAGGGTCACCCACTGGGAGAGTGACTGGGAGTGAGGGTCACCCAGTGGGAGAGTGACTGGGAGTGAGGGACACCCACTGGGAGAGTGACTGGGAGTGATGGTCACCCACTGGGCGAGACACTGGGAGTGTGACTGAGAGTAAGGATCACCCACTGGGAGAGTGACTGGGAGTGAGGGTCACCCACTGGGAGAGTGAATGGGAGTGAGGGTCATCACTGGAAGAGTGACTGGGAGTGAGGGACACCCACTGGGAGAGGTACTGGGAGTGAGGGTCACCCACTAGGTGAGACACTGGAGTGTGACTGAGAGTAAGGGTCACCCACTGGGAGAGTGACTGGGAGTGAGGGTCACCCACTGGGAGAGATACTGGGAGTGAGGGTCACCCACTGGGAGTGTGACTGAGAGTAAGGGTCACCCACTGGGAGAGGGACTGGGAGTGAGGGTCACCCACTGGGAGTGAGGGTCCCCACTGGGAGAGTGACGGGGAGTGAGGGTCACCCACTGGGAGAGGGGCTGGGAGTGAGGGTCACCCACTGGGAGAGGGAGTGGGAGTGAGGGACGCCCACTGGGAGTGAGGGTTACCCACTGGGAGTGAGGGTCACCCACTGGGAGAGTGACTGGGAGTGAGGGTCAACCACTGGGAGAGACACTGAGGGTGTGACTGAGAGTAAGGGTCACCCACTGGGGGAGTGACTGGGAGTGAGGGTCACCCACTGGGAGTGAGGGTCCCCCACTGGGAGAGTGACTGGGAGTGAGGGTCACCCACTGGGAGAGGGACTGGGAGTGAGGGTCACCCACTGGGAGAGGGACTGGGAGTGAGGGTCACCCACTGGGAGTGAGGGTTACCCACTGGGAGTGAGGGTCACCCACTGGGAGAGTGACTGGGAGTGAGGGTCACCCACTGGGAGAGTGACTGGGAGTGAGGGTCACCCAGTGGGAGAGTGACTGGGAGTGAGGGACACCCACTGGGAGAGTGACTGGGAGTGATGGTCACCCACTGGGCGAGACACTGGGAGTGTGACTGAGAGTAAGGATCACCCACTGGGAGAGTGCCTGGGAGTGAGGGTCACCCACTGGGAGAGTGATGGGAGTGAGGGTCATCCACTGGAAGAGTGACTGGGAGTGAGAGTGAGGGTCATCCACTGGAAGAGTGACTGGGAGTGAGGGACACCCACTGGGAGAGGTACTGGGAGTGAGGGTCACCCACTAGGTGAGACACTGGGAGTGTGACTGAGAGTAAGGGTCACCCACTGGGAGAGTGACTGGGAGTGAGGGTCACCCACTGGGAGAGATACTGGGAGTGAGGGTCACCCACTGGGAGTGTGACTGAGAGTAAGGGTCACCCACTGGGAGAGGGACTGGGAGTGAGGGTCACCCACTGGGAGAGGGACTGGGAGTGAGGGTCACCCACTGGGAGAGTGACTGGGAATGAGGGTCACCCACTGGGAGAGGGACTGGGAATGAGGGTCACCCACTGGGAGAGTGACTGAGAGTGAGGATCACCCACTAGGAGTTAAGGTTACCCGCTGGGAGTGAGGGTCCACCACTGGGAGAGTGACTGGGAGTGAGGGTCACCCACTGGGAGAGGTACTGGGAGTGAGGGTCACCCAATAGGAGTTAGGGATACCCACTGGGAGTCAGGGTCCCCCCACTGGGAGAGTGACTGGGAGTGAGGGTCACCCACTGGGAGAGGGACTGGGAGTGAGGGTCACCCACTGGGAGAGGGACTGGGAGTGAGGGTCAACCACTGGGAGAGGGACTGGGAGTGAGGGTCACCCCTGGTAGAGTGACTGGGAGTGAGGGTCACACACTAGGAGTTAGGGTTACCCACTGGGAGTGAGGGGTCACCCACTGGGAGAGTGACTGGGAGTGAGGGTCACCCAGTGGGAGAGGGACTGGGAGTGAGGGTCACCCAATGGGAGAGGACTGGGAGTGAGGGTCACCCACTGGGAGTGAGGGTCACCCACTGGGAGAGGGACTGGGAGTGAGGGTCACCCACTGGGAGTGAGGGTCACCCACTGGGAGAGTGACTGGGAGTGAGGGTCACCCACTGGGAGTGAGGGTCACCCACTGGGAGAGTGACTGAGAGTAAGTTTCACCCACTGGGAGAGTGACTGGGAGTGAGGGTCACCCACAGGGAGTGAGGGTCACCCACTGGGAGAGTGACTGGGAGTGAGGGTCACCCACTGGGAGATGTACTGGGAGTGAGGGTCATCCACTGGGAGAGGGACTGGGAGTGAGGGTCACCCACTGGGAGAGGGACTGGGAGTGTGGGTCACCCACTGGGAGAGTGACTGGGAGTGAGGGTCACCCACTGGGAGAGACACTTGGAGTGAGGGTCACCCACTGGGAGAGTGACTGGGAATGAGGGTCACCCACTGGGAGTGAGGGTCACCCACTGGGGGAGTGACTGGGAGTGAGGGTCACCCCACTGGGAGACGTACTGGGAGTGAGGGTCATCCACTGGAGAGAGGGACTGGGAGTGAGGGTCACCCACTGGGAGAGGGACTGGGAGTGAGGGTCACCCACTGGGAGAGTGACTGGGAGTGAGGGTCACCCACTGGGAGAGACACTTGGAGTGAGGGTCACCCACTGGGAGAGTGACTGGGAATGAGGGTCACCCACTGGGAGTGAGGGTTACCCACTAGGAGTGAGGGTCACGCACTGGGAGAGGTACTGGGATTGTGACTGAGTGTAAGGGTCACCCACTGGGGGAGTGACTGGGAGTGAGGGTCACCCACTGGGAGTGAGGGTCACACACTGGGAGTGAGGGTTACCCACTAGGAGTGAGGGCCACCCACTCGGAGAGGACACTGGGAGTGTGACTGAGTGTAAGGGTCACCCACTGGGGGAGTGACTGGGAGTGAGGGTCACCCACTGGGAGTGAGGGTCCCCCACTGGGAGAGTGACTGGGTGTGAGGGTCACCCACTGGGAGAGTGACTGGGAGTGATGGTCACCCACTGGGAGTGAGGGTCACCCACTGGGAGTGAGGGTCCCCCACTGAGAGAGTGACTGGGAGTGAGGGTCACCCACTGGGACAGTGACTGGGAGTGAGGGTCACCCAGTGGACAGTGACTGGGAGTGAGGGACACCCACTGGGAGAGTGACTGGGAGTGAGGGTCACCCACTGGGCGAGACACTGGGAGTGTGACTGAGAGTAAGGGTTACCCACTGGGAGAGTGACTGGGAGTGAGGGTCATCCACTGGAAGTGACTGGGAGTGAGGGACACCCACTGGGAGAGGTACTGGGAGTGAGGGTCACCCACTGGGCGAGACACTGGGAGTGTGACTGAGAGTAAGGGTCACCCACTGGGAGAGTGACTGAGAGTGAGGGTCACCCACTGGGAGAGTGACTGGGAGCGAGGGACACCCACTGGGTGAGGTACTGGGAGTGAGGGTCACCCACTGGGAGAGGGACTGGGAATGAGGGTCACCCACTGGGAGAGTGACTGGGAATGAGGGTCACCCACTGGGAGAGGGACTGGGAGTGAGGGTCACCCACTGGGAGAGTGACTGGGAATGAGGGTCACCCACTGGGACAGTGACTGGGAGTGAGGGTCACCCACTTGGAGAGTGACTGGGAGTGAGGGTCACCCACTAGGAGTTAGGGTTACCCACTGGGAGAGTGACTGGGAGTGAGGGTCACCCACTAGGAGTTAGGGTTACCCACTGGGAATGAGGGTCACCCACTGGGAGAGGGACTGGGAGTGAGGGTCACCCTCTGGGAGAGTGACTGGGAGTGAGGGACACCCACTGGGAGAGGTACTGGGAGTGAGGGTCCCCCACTGGGCGAGACACTGGGTGTGTGACTGAGAGTAAGGGTCACCCACTGGGAGAGTGACTGGGAGTGAGGGTCACCCACTGGGAGAGGGACTGGGAGTGAGGGTTACCCACTGGGAGAGGGGCTGGGAATGAGGGTCACCCACTGGGAGAGGTACTGGGAGTGAGGGTCACCCACTAGGAGTTAGCGTTACCCACTGGGAGTGAGGGTCCCCCACTGGGAGAGTGACTGGGAGTGAGGGTCACCCACTGGGAGAGGTACTGGGAGTGAGGGTCACCCACTGGGAGAGTGACTGGGAGTGAGGGTCACCCACTGGGAGAGGTACTGGGAGTGAGGGTCACCCACTAGGAGTTAGGGTTACCCACTGGGAGTGAGGGTCCCCCACTGGGAGAGTGACTGGGAGTGAGGGTCACCCACTGGGAGAGGGACTGGGAGTGAGGGTCACCCACTGGGAGAGGGACTGGGAATGAGGGTCACCCACTGGGAGAGTGACTGGGAGTGAGGGTTACCCACTAGTCGTGAGGGTCACCCACTGGGAGAGACACTGGGAGTGTGACTGAGTGTAAGGGTCACCCACTGTGGGAGTGACTGGGAGTGAGGGTCACCCACTGGGAGAGGGACTGGGAGTGAGGGACACCCACTGGGAGTGAGGGTCCCCCACTGGGAGAGTGACTGGGAGTGAGGGTCACCCACTGGGAGAGGGACTGGGAGTGAGGGTCACCCACTGGGAGAGGGACTGGGAGTGACGGACACCCACTGGGAGTGAGGGTTACCCACTGGGAGTGAGGGTCACCCAGTGGGAAAGTGACTGGGAGTGAGGGTCACCCACTGGGAGAGTGACTGGGAGTGAGGGTCACCCAGTGGGAGAGTGACTGGGAGTGAGGGACACCCACTGGGAGAGTGACTGGGAGTGAGGGTCACCCACTGGGAGAGTGACTGGGAGCGAGGGACACCCATTGGGAGAGGTACTGGGAGTGAGGGTCACCCACTGGGCGAGACACTGGGAGTGAGACTGAGAGTAAGGATCACCCACTGGGAGAGTGACTGGGAGTGAGGATCACCCATTAGGCGAGGGACTGGGAATGAGGTTCACCCACTGGGAGAGTGACTGGGAATGAGGGTCACCCACTGGGAGAGGGACTGGGAGTGAGGGTCACCCACTGGGAGAGTGACTGGGAATGAGGGTCACCCACTGGGACAGTGACTGGGAGTGAGGGTCACCCACTGGGAGAGGGACTGGGAGTGAGGGTCACCCACTGGGAGAGTGACTGGGAGTGAGGGTCACCCACTGGGCGAGACACTGGGAGTGTGACTGAGAGTAAGGGTTACCCACTGGGAGAGTGACTGGGAGTGAGGGTCACCCACTGGGAGAGGGACTGGGAGTGAGGGTCACCCACTGGGAGAGTGACTGGGAATGAGGGTCACCCACTGGGAGAGGGACTGGGAGTGAGGGTCACCCACTGGGAGAGTGACTGGGAGTGAGGGTCACCCACTAGGAGTTAGGGTTACCCACTGGGAATGAGGGTCACCCACTGGGAGAGGGACTGGGAGTGAGGGTCACCCACTGGGAGAGTGACTGGGAATGAGGGTCACCCACTGGGACAGTGACTGGGAGTGAGGGTCACCCACTGGGAGAGTGACTGGGAGTGAGGGTCACCCACTGGGTGAGGTACTGGGAGTGAGGGTCACCCAGTAGGAGAGGGACTGGGAGTGAGGGTTACCCTCTGGGAGAGTGACTGGGAGTGAGTGACACCCACTGGGAGAGGTATTGGGAGTGAGGGTCCCCCACTGGGCGAGACACTGGGAGTGTGACTGAGAGTAAGGGTCACCCACTGGGAGAGTGACTGGGAGTGAGGGTCACCCACTGGGAGAGGGACTGGGAGTGAGGGTCACCCACTGGGAGAGGGACTGGGAATGAGGGTCACCCACTGGGAGAGGTACTGGGAGTGAGGGTCTCCCACTAGGAGTTAGCGTTACCCTCTGGGAGTGAGGGTCCCCCACTGGGAGAGTGACTGGGAGTGAGGGTCACCCACTGGGAGAGGTACTGGGAGTGAGGGTCACCCACTGGGAGAGTGACTGGGAGTGAGGGTCACCCACTGGGAGAGGTACTGGGAGTGAGGGTCACCCACTAGGAGTTAGGGTTACCCACTGGGAGTGAGGGTCACCCACTGGGAGAGTGACTGGGAGTGAGGGTCACCCACTAGGAGTTAGGGTTACCCACTGGGAGTGAGGGTCACCCACTGGGAGAGTGACTGGGAGTGAGGGTCACCCAGTGGGAGAGTGACTGGGAGTGAGGGTCACCCACTGGGAGAGACACTGGGAGTGTGACTGAGAGTAAGGGTCACCCACTGGGAGAGGGACTGGGAGTGAGGGTCACCCACTGGGAGAGGGACTGGGAGTGAGGGTCACCCACTGGGAGTGAGGGTCACCCACTGGGAGAGTGACTGGGAGTGAGGGTCACCCACTGGGAGAGGGACTGGGAGTGAGGGTCACCCACTGGGAATGAGGGTCACCCACTGGGAGAGTGACTGGGAGTGAGGGTCACCCACTGGGAGTGAGGGTCACCCACTGGGTGAGTGACTGGGAGTGAGGGTCACCCACTGGGAGAGGGACTGGGAGTGAGGGTCACCCACTGGGAGAGGGACTGGGAGTGAGGGTCACCCACTGGGAGTGAGGGTCACCCACTGGGAGAGTGACTGGGAGTGAGGGTCACCCACTGGGAGAGTGACTGGGAGTGACGGTCACCCACTGGGAGAGGGACTGGGAGTGAGGGTCATCCACTGGACGAGACACTGGGAGTGTGAATGAGAGTAAGGGTCACCCACTGGGAGAGTGACTGGGAGTGAGGGTCACCCACTGGGAGAGTGACTGGGAGTGAGGGTCACCCACTGGGAGAGTAACTGGGAGTGAGGGTCACCCACTGGGAGAGGTACTGGGAGTCAGGGTCATCCACTGGGAGAGGGACTGGGAGTGAGGGTCACCCAGTGGGAGAGGGACTGGGAGTGAGGGTCACCCACTGGGAGAGACACTGGGACTGTGACTGAGAGAAAGGGTCACCCACTGGGCGAGGGACTGGGAGTGTGACTGAGAGTAAGGGTCACCCACTGGGAGAGTGACTGGGAGTGAGGGTCACCCACTGGGAGAGGGACTGGGAGTGAGGGTCACCCAGTGGGAGAGGGACTGGGAATGAGGTTCACCCACTGGGAGAGGGACTGGGAGTGAGGGTCACCCACTGGGAGAGACACTGGGAGTGTGACTGAGAGAAAGGGTCACCCACTGGGCGAGGGACTGGGAGTGTGACTGAGAGTAAGGGTCACCCACTGGGAGAGTGACTGGGAGTGAGGGTCACCCACTGGGAGAGGGACTGGGAGTGAGTGTCACCCACTGGGAGAGGGACTGGGAATGAGGGTCACCCACTTGGAGAGGTACTGGGAGTGAGGGTCACCCACTAGGAGTTAGGGTTACCCACTGGGAGTGAGGGTCCCCCACTGGGAGAGTGACTGGGAGTGAGGGTCACCCACTGGGAGAGTGACTGGGAGTGAGGGTCACCCACTGGGAGAAGTACTGGGAGTGAGGGTCCCCCACTGGGAGAGTGACTGGGAGTGAGGGTCAACCACTGGGAGAGACACTGAGGGTGTGACTGAGAGTAAGGGTCACCCACTGGGGGAGTGACTGGGAGTGAGGGTCACCCACTGGGAGTGAGGGTCCCCCACTGGGAGAGTGACTGGGAGTGAGGGTCACCCACTGGGAGAGGGACTGGGAGTGAGGGTCACCCACTGGGAGAGGGACTGGGAGTGAGGGTCACCCACTGGGAGTGAGGGTTACCCACTGGGAGTGAGGGTCACCCACTGGGAGAGTGACTGGGAGTGAGGGTCACCCACTGGGAGAGTGACTGGGAGTGAGGGTCACCCAGTGGGAGAGTGACTGGGAGTGAGGGACACCCACTGGGAGAGTGACTGGGAGTGATGGTCACCCACTGGGCGAGACACTGGGAGTGTGACTGAGAGTAAGGATCACCCACTGGGAGAGTGACTGGGAGTGAGGGTCACCCACTGGGAGAGTGAATGGGAGTGAGGGTCATCCACTGGAAGAGTGACTGGGAGTGAGGGACACCCACTGGGAGAGGTACTGGGAGTGAGGGTCACCCACTAGGTGAGACACTGGGAGTGTGACTGAGAGTAAGGGTCACCCACTGGGAGAGTGACTGGGAGTGAGGGTCACCCACTGGGAGAGATACTGGGAGTGAGGGTCACCCACTGGGAGTGTGACTGAGAGTAAGGGTCACCCACTGGGAGAGGGACTGGGAGTGAGGGTCACCCACTGGGAGAGGGACTGGGAGTGAGGGTCACCCACTGGGAGAGTGACTGGGAATGAGGGTCACCCACTGGGAGAGGGACTGGGAATGAGGGTCACCCACTGGGAGAGTGACTGAGAGTGAGGATCACCCACTAGGAGTTAAGGTTACCCGCTGGGAGTGAGGGTCCACCACTGGGAGAGTGACTGGGAGTGAGGGTCACCCACTGGGAGAGGTACTGGGAGTGAGGGTCACCCAATAGGAGTTAGGGATACCCACTGGGAGTCAGGGTCCCCCACTGGGAGAGTGACTGGGAGTGAGGGTCACCCACTGGGAGAGGGACTGGGAGTGAGGGTCACCCACTGGGAGAGGGACTGGGAGTGAGGGTCACCCACTGGGAGAGGGACTGGGAGTGAGGGTCACCCACTGGTAGAGTGACTGGGAGTGAGGGTCACACACTAGGAGTTAGGGTTACCCACTGGGAGTGAGGGTCACCCACTGGGAGAGTGACTGGGAGTGAGGGTCACCCAGTGGGAGAGGGACTGGGAGTGAGGGTCACCCAATGGGAGAGGGACTGGGAGTGAGGGTCACCCACTGGGAGTGAGGGTCACCCACTGGGAGAGGGACTGGGAGTGAGGGTCACCCACTGGGAGTGTGGGTCACCCACTGGGAGAGTGACTGGGAGTGAGGGTCACCCACTGGGAGTGAGGGTCACCCACTGGGAGAGTGACTGAGAGTAAGTTTCACCCACTGGGAGAGTGACTGGGAGTGAGGGTCACCCACAGGGAGTGAGGGTCACCCACTGGGAGAGTGACTGGGAGTGAGGGTCACCCACTGGGAGATGTACTGGGAGTGAGGGTCATCCACTGGGAGAGGGACTGGGAGTGAGGGTCACCCACTGGGAGAGGGACTGGGAGTGTGGGTCACCCACTGGGAGAGTGACTGGGAGTGAGGGTCACCCACTGGGAGAGACACTTGGAGTGAGGGTCACCCACTGGGAGAGTGACTGGGAATGAGGGTCACCCACTGGGAGTGAGGGTCACCCACTGGGGGAGTGACTGGGAGTGAGGGTCACCCACTGGGAGACGTACTGGGAGTGAGGGTCATCCACTGGGAGAGGGACTGGGAGTGAGGGTCACCCACTGGGAGAGGGACTGGGAGTGAGGGTCACCCACTGGGAGAGTGACTGGGAGTGAGGGTCACCCACTGGGAGAGACACTTGGAGTGAGGGTCACCCACTGGGAGAGTGACTGGGAATGAGGGTCACCCACTGGGAGTGAGGGTTACCCACTAGGAGTGAGGGTCACGCACTGGGAGAGGTACTGGGAGTGTGACTGAGTGTAAGGGTCACCCACTGGGGGAGTGACTGGGAGTGAGGGTCACCCACTGGGAGTGAGGGTCACACACTGGGAGTGAGGGTTACCCACTAGGAGTGAGGGCCACCCACTCGGAGAGACACTGGGAGTGTGACTGAGTGTAAGGGTCACCCACTGGGGGAGTGACTGGGAGTGAGGGTCACCCACTGGGAGTGAGGGTCCCCCACTGGGAGAGTGACTGGGTGTGAGGGTCACCCACTGGGAGTGAGGGTCACCCACTGGGAGAGTGACTGAGAGTAAGTTTCACCCACTGGGAGAGTGACTGGGAGTGAGGGTCACCCACAGGGAGTGAGGGTCACCCACTGGGAGAGTGACTGGGAGTGAGGGTCACCCACTGGGAGATGTACTGGGAGTGAGGGTCATCCACTGGGAGAGGGACTGGGAGTGAGGGTCACCCACTGGGAGAGGGACTGGGAGTGTGGGTCACCCACTGGGAGAGTGACTGGGAGTGAGGGTCACCCACTGGGAGAGACACTTGGAGTGAGGGTCACCCACTGGGAGAGTGACTGGGAATGAGGGTCACCCACTGGGAGTGAGGGTCACCCACTGGGAGAGTGACTGGGAGTGAGGGTCACCCACTGGGAGACGTACTGCGAGTGATGGTCATCCACTGGGAGAGGGACTGGGAGTGAGGGTCACCCACTGGGAGAGGGACTGGGAGTGAGGGTCACCCACTGGGAGAGTGACTGGGAGTGAGGGTCACCCACTGGGAGAGACACTTGGAGTGAGGGTCACCCACTGGGAGAGTGACTGGGAATGAGGGTCACCCACTGGGAGTGAGGGTTACCCACTAGGAGTGAGGGTCACGCACTGGGAGAGGTACTGGGAGTGTGACTGAGTGTAAGGGTCACCCACTGGGGGAGTGACTGGGAGTGAGGGTCACCCACTGGGAGTGAGGGTCACACACTGGGAGTGAGGGTTACCCACTAGGAGTGAGGGCCACCCACTCGGAGAGACACTGGGAGTGTGACTGAGTGTAAGGGTCACCCACTGGGGGAGTGACTGGGAGTGAGGGTCACCCACTGGGAGTGAGGGTCCCCCACTGGGAGAGTGACTGGGTGTGAGGGTCACCCACTGGGAGAGTGACTGGGAGTGATGGTCACCCACTGGGAGTGAGGGTCACCCACTGGGAGTGAGGGTCCCCCACTGAGAGAGTGACTGGGAGTGAGGGTCACCCACTGGGACAGTGACTGGGAGTGAGGGTCACCCAGTGGGAGAGTGACTGGGAGTGAGGGACACCCACTGGGAGAGTGACTGGGAGTGAGGGTCACCCACTGGGCGAGACACTGGGAGTGTGACTGAGAGTAAGGGTTACCCACTGGGAGAGTGACTGGGAGTGAGGGTCATCCACTGGGAGAGTGACTGGGAGTGAGGGACACCCACTGGGAGAGGTACTGGGAGTGAGGGTCACCCACTGGGCGAGACACTGGGAGTGTGACTGAGAGTAAGGGTCACCCACTGGGAGAGTGACTGAGAGTGAGGGTCACCCACTGGGAGAGTGACTGGGAGCGAGGGACACCCACTGGGTGAGGTACTGGGAGTGAGGGTCACCCACTGGGAGAGGGACTGGGAATGAGGGTCACCCACTGGGAGAGTGACTGGGAATGAGGGTCACCCACTGGGAGAGGGACTGGGAGTGAGGGTCACCCACTGGGAGAGTGACTGGGAATGAGGGTCACCCACTGGGACAGTGACTGGGAGTGAGGGTCACCCACTTGGAGAGTGACTGGGAGTGAGGGTCACCCACTAGGAGTTAGGGTTACCCACTGGGAGAGTGACTGGGAGTGAGGGTCACCCACTAGGAGTTAGGGTTACCCACTGGGAATGAGGGTCACCCACTGGGAGAGGGACTGGGAGTGAGGGTCACCCTCTGGGAGAGTGACTGGGAGTGAGGGACACCCACTGGGAGAGGTACTGGGAGTGAGGGTCCCCCACTGGGCGAGACACTGGGTGTGTGACTGAGAGTAAGGGTCACCCACTGGGAGAGTGACTGGGAGTGAGGGTCACCCACTGGGAGAGGGACTGGGAGTGAGGGTCACCCACTGGGAGAGGGACTGGGAGTGAGGGTCACCCACTGGGAGAGGGACTGGGAGTGAGGGTCACCCACTGGGAGAGGGACTGGGAGTGAGGGTCACCCACTGGTAGAGTGACTGGGAGTGAGGGTCACACACTAGGAGTTAGGGTTACCCACTGGGAGTGAGGGTCACCCACTGGGAGAGTGACTGGGAGTGAGGGTCACCCAGTGGGAGAGGGACTGGGAGTGAGAGTCACCCAATGGGAGAGGGACTGGGAGTGAGGGTCACCCACTGGGAGTGAGGGTCACCCACTGGGAGAGGGACTGGGAGTGAGGGTCACCCACTGGGAGTGTGGGTCACCCACTGGGAGAGTGACTGGGAGTGAGGGTCACCCACTGGGAGTGAGGGTCACCCACTGGGAGAGTGACTGAGAGTAAGTTTCACCCACTGGGAGAGTGACTGGGAGTGAGGGTCACCCACAGGGAGTGAGGGTCACCCACTGGGAGAGTGACTGGGAGTGAGGGTCACCCACTGGGAGATGTACTGGGAGTGAGGGTCATCCACTGGGAGAGGGACTGGGAGTGAGGGTCACCCACTGGGAGAGGGACTGGGAGTGTGGGTCACCCACTGGGAGAGTGACTGGGAGTGAGGGTCACCCACTGGGAGAGACACTTGGAGTGAGGGTCACCCACTGGGAGAGTGACTGGGAATGAGGGTCACCCACTGGGAGTGAGGGTCACACACTGGGGGAGTGACTGGGAGTGAGGGTCACCCACTGGGAGACGTACTGGGAGTGAGGGTCATCCACTGGGAGAGGGACTGGGAGTGAGGGTCACCCACTGGGAGAGGGACTGGGAGTGAGGGTCACCCACTGGGAGAGTGACTGGGAGTGAGGGTCACCCACTGGGAGAGACACTTGGAGTGAGGGTCACCCACTGGGAGAGTGACTGGGAATGAGGGTCACCCACTGGGAGTGAGGGTTACCCACTAGGAGTGAGGGTCACGCACTGGGAGAGGTACTGGGAGTGTGACTGAGTGTAAGGGTCACCCACTGGGGGAGTGACTGGGAGTGAGGGTCACCCACTGGGAGTGAGGGTCACACACTGGGAGTGAGGGTTACCCACTAGGAGTGAGGGCCACCCACTCGGAGAGACACTGGGAGTGTGACTGAGTGTAAGGGTCACCCACTGGGGGAGTGACTGGGAGTGAGGGTCACCCACTGGGAGTGAGGGTCCCCCACTGGGAGAGTGACTGGGTGTGAGGGTCACCCACTGGGAGTGAGGGTCACCCACTGGGAGAGTGACTGAGAGTAAGTTTCACCCACTGGGAGAGTGACTGGGAGTGAGGGTCACCCACAGGGAGTGAGGGTCACCCACTGGGAGAGTGACTGGGAGTGAGGGTCACCCACTGGGAGATGTACTGGGAGTGAGGGTCATCCACTGGGAGAGGGACTGGGAGTGAGGGTCACCCACTGGGAGAGGGACTGGGAGTGTGGGTCACCCACTGGGAGAGTGACTGGGAGTGAGGGTCACCCACTGGGAGAGACACTTGGAGTGAGGGTCACCCACTGGGAGAGTGACTGGGAATGAGGGTCACCCACTGGGAGTGAGGGTCACCCACTGGGAGAGTGACTGGGAGTGAGGGTCACCCACTGGGAGACGTACTGGGAGTGAGGGTCATCCACTGGGAGAGGGACTGGGAGTGAGGGTCACCCACTGGGAGAGGGACTGGGAGTGAGGGTCACCCACTGGGAGAGTGACTGGGAGTGAGGGTCACCCACTGGGAGAGACACTTGGAGTGAGGGTCACCCACTGGGAGAGTGACTGGGAATGAGGGTCACCCACTGGGAGTGAGGGTTACCCACTAGGAGTGAGGGTCACGCACTGGGAGAGGTACTGGGAGTGTGACTGAGTGTAAGGGTCACCCACTGGGGGAGTGACTGGGAGTGAGGGTCACCCACTGGGAGTGAGGGTCACACACTGGGAGTGAGGGTTATCCACTAGGAGTGAGGGCCACCCACTCGGAGAGACACTGGGAGTGTGACTGAGTGTAAGGGTCACCCACTGGGGGAGTGACTGGGAGTGAGGGTCACCCACTGGGAGTGAGGGTCCCCCACTGGGAGAGTGACTGGGTGTGAGGGTCACCCACTGGGAGAGTGACTGGGAGTGATGGTCACCCACTGGGAGTGAGGGTCACCCACTGGGAGTGAGGGTCCCCCACTGAGAGAGTGACTGGGAGTGAGGGTCACCCACTGGGACAGTGACTGGGAGTGAGGGTCACCCAGTGGGAGAGTGACTGGGAGTGAGGGACACCCACTGGGAGAGTGACTGGGAGTGAGGGTCACCCACTGGGCGAGACACTGGGAGTGTGACTGAGAGTAAGGGTTACCCACTGGGAGAGTGACTGGGAGTGAGGGTCATCCACTGGGAGAGTGACTGGGAGTGAGGGACACCCACTGGGAGAGGTACTGGGAGTGAGGGTCACCCACTGGGCGAGACACTGGGAGTGTGACTGAGAGTAAGGGTCACCCACTGGGAGAGTGACTGAGAGTGAGGGTCACCCACTGGGAGAGTGACTGGGAGCGAGGGACACCCACTGGGTGAGGTACTGGGAGTGAGGGTCACCCACTGGGAGAGGGACTGGGAATGAGGGTCACCCACTGGGAGAGTGACTGGGAATGAGGGTCACCCACTGGGAGAGGGACTGGGAGTGAGGGTCACCCACTGGGAGAGTGACTGGGAATGAGGGTCACCCACTGGGACAGTGACTGGGAGTGAGGGTCACCCACTTGGAGAGTGACTGGGAGTGAGGGTCACCCACTAGGAGTTAGGGTTACCCACTGGGAGAGTGACTGGGAGTGAGGGTCACCCACTAGGAGTTAGGGTTACCCACTGGGAATGAGGGTCACCCACTGGGAGAGGGACTGGGAGTGAGGGTCACCCTCTGGGAGAGTGACTGGGAGTGAGGGACACCCACTGGGAGAGGTACTGGGAGTGAGGGTCCCCCACTGGGCGAGACACTGGGTGTGTGACTGAGAGTAAGGGTCACCCACTGGGAGAGTGACTGGGAGTGAGGGTCACCCACTGGGAGAGGGACTGGGAGTGAGGGTTACCCACTGGGAGAGGGGCTGGGAATGAGGGTCACCCACTGGGAGAGGTACTGGGAGTGAGGGTCACCCACTAGGAGTTAGCGTTACCCACTGGGAGTGAGGGTCCCCCACTGGGAGAGTGACTGGGAGTGAGGGTCACCCACTGGGAGAGGTACTGGGAGTGAGGGTCACCCACTGGGAGAGTGACTGGGAGTGAGGGTCACCCACTGGGAGAGGTACTGGGAGTGAGGGTCACCCACTAGGAGTTAGGGTTACCCACTGGGAGTGAGGGTCCCCCACTGGGAGAGTGACTGGGAGTGAGGGTCACCCACTGGGAGAGGGACTGGGAGTGAGGGTCACCCACTGGGAGAGGGACTGGGAATGAGGGTCACCCACTGGGAGAGTGACGGGGAGTGAGGGTTACCCACTAGTAGTGAGGGTCACCCACTGGGAGAGACACTGGGAGTGTGACTGAGTGTAAGGGTCACCCACTGTGGGAGTGACTGGGAGTGAGGGTCACCCACTGGGAGAGGGACTGGGAGTGAGGGACACCCACTGGGAGTGAGGGTCCCCCACTGGGAGAGTGACTGGGAGTGAGGGTCACCCACTGGGAGAGGGACTGGGAGTGAGGGTCACCCACTGGGAGAGGGACTGGGAGTGACGGACACCCACTGGGAGTGAGGGTTACCCACTGGGAGTGAGGGTCACCCAGTGGGAGAGTGACTGGGAGTGAGGGTCACCCACTGGGAGAGTGACTGGGAGTGAGGGTCACCCAGTGGGAGAGTGACTGGGAGTGAGGGACACCCACTGGGAGAGTGACTGGGAGTGAGGGTCACCCACTGGGAGAGTGACTGGGAGCGAGGGACACCCATTGGGAGAGGTACTGGGAGTGAGGGTCACCCACTGGGCGAGACACTGGGAGTGAGACTGAGAGTAAGGATCACCCACTGGGAGAGTGACTGGGAGTGAGGATCACCCACTGGGCGAGGGACTGGGAATGAGGTTCACCCACTGGGAGAGTGACTGGGAATGAGGGTCACCCACTGGGAGAGGGACTGGGAGTGAGGGTCACCCACTGGGAGAGTGACTGGGAATGAGGGTCACCCACTGGGACAGTGACTGGGAGTGAGGGTCACCCACTGGGAGAGGGACTGGGAGTGAGGGTCACCCACTGGGAGAGTGACTGGGAGTGAGGGTCACCCACTGGGCGAGACACTGGGAGTGTGACTGAGAGTAAGGGTTACCCACTGGGAGAGTGACTGGGAGTGAGGGTCACCCACTGGGAGAGGGACTGGGAGTGAGGGTCACCCACTGGGAGAGTGACTGGGAATGAGGGTCACCCACTGGGAGAGGGACTGGGAGTGAGGGTCACCCACTGGGAGAGTGACTGGGAGTGAGGGTCACCCACTAGGAGTTAGGGTTACCCACTGGGAATGAGGGTCACCCACTGGGAGAGGGACTGGGAGTGAGGGTCACCCACTGGGAGAGTGACTGGGAATGAGGGTCACCCACTGGGACAGTGACTGGGAGTGAGGGTCACCCACTGGGAGAGTGACTGGGAGTGAGGGTCACCCACTGGGAGAGGTACTGGGAGTGAGGGTCACCCAGTAGGAGAGGGACTGGGAGTGAGGGTTACCCTCTGGGAGAGTGACTGGGAGTGAGTGACACCCACTGGGAGAGGTATTGGGAGTGAGGGTCCCCCACTGGGCGAGACACTGGGAGTGTGACTGAGAGTAAGGGTCACCCACTGGGAGAGTGACTGGGAGTGAGGGTCACCCACTGGGAGAGGGACTGGGAGTGAGGGTCACCCACTGGGAGAGGGACTGGGAATGAGGGTCACCCACTGGGAGAGGTACTGGGAGTGAGGGTCTCCCACTAGGAGTTAGCGTTACCCTCTGGGAGTGAGGGTCCCCCACTGGGAGAGTGACTGGGAGTGAGGGTCACCCACTGGGAGAGGTACTGGGAGTGAGGGTCACCCACTGGGAGAGTGACTGGGAGTGAGGGTCACCCACTGGGAGAGGTACTGGGAGTGAGGGTCACCCACTAGGAGTTAGGGTTACCCACTGGGAGTGAGGGTCACCCACTGGGAGAGTGACTGGGAGTGAGGGTCACCCACTAGGAGTTAGGGTTACCCACTGGGAGTGAGGGTCACCCACTGGGAGAGTGACTGGGAGTGAGGGTCACCCAGTGGGAGAGTGACTGGGAGTGAGGGTCACCCACTGGGAGAGACACTGGGAGTGTGACTGAGAGTAAGGGTCACCCACTGGGAGAGGGACTGGGAGTGAGGGTCACCCACTGGGAGAGGGACTGGGAGTGAGGGTCACCCACTGGGAGTGAGGGTCACCCACTGGGAGAGTGACTGGGAGTGAGGGTCACCCACTGGGAGAGGGACTGGGAGTGAGGGTCACCCACTGGGAATGAGGGTCACCCACTGGGAGAGTGACTGGGAGTGAGGGTCACCCACTGGGAGTGAGGGTCACCCACTGGGTGAGTGACTGGGAGTGAGGGTCACCCACTGGGAGAGGGACTGGGAGTGAGGGTCACCCACTGGGAGAGGGACTGGGAGTGAGGGTCACCCACTGGGAGTGAGGGTCACCCACTGGGAGAGTGACTGGGAGTGAGGGTCACCCACAGGGAGAGTGACTGGGAGTGACGGTCACCCACTGGGTGAGGGACTGGGAGTGAGGGTCATCCACTGGACGAGACACTGGGAGTGTGAATGAGAGTAAGGGTCACCCACTGGGAGAGTGACTGGGAGTGAGGGTCACCCACTGGGAGAGTGACTGGGAGTGAGGGTCACCCACTGGGAGAGTGAATGGGAGTGAGGGTCACCCACTGGGAGAGGTACTGGGAGTCAGGGTCATCCACTGGGAGAGGGACTGGGAGTGAGGGTCACCCAGTGGGAGAGGGACTGGGAGTGAGGGTCACCCACTGGGAGAGACACTGGGAGTGTGACTGAGAGAAAGGGTCACCCACTGGGCGAGGGACTGGGAGTGTGACTGAGAGTAAGGGTCACCCACTGGGAGAGTGACTGGGAGTGAGGGTCACCCACTGGGAGAGGGACTGGGAGTGAGGGTCACCCAGTGGGAGAGGGACTGGGAATGAGGTTCACCCACTGGGAGAGGGACTGGGAGTGAGGGTCACCCACTGGGAGAGACACTGGGAGTGTGACTGAGAGAAAGGGTCACCCACTGGGCGAGGGACTGGGAGTGTGACTGAGAGTAAGGGTCACCCACTGGGAGAGTGACTGGGAGTGAGGGTCACCCACTGGGAGAGGGACTGGGAGTGAGTGTCACCCACTGGGAGAGGGACTGGGAATGAGGGTCACCCACTTGGAGAGGTACTGGGAGTGAGGGTCACCCACTAGGAGTTAGGGTTACCCACTGGGAGTGAGGGTCCTCCACTGGGAGAGTGACTGGGAGTGAGGGTCACCCACTGGGAGAGTGACTGGGAGTGAGGGTCACCCACTGGGAGAAGTACTGGGAGTGAGGGTCACCCACTGGGAGAGTGACTGGGAGTGAGGGTCACCCACTGGGAGAGGTACTGGGGGTGAGGGTCACCACTAGGTGTTAGGGTTACCCACTGGGAGTGAGGTCCCCCACTGGGAGAGTGACTGGGTGTGAGGGTCACCCACTGGGAGAGGGACTGGGAGTGAGAGTCACCCACTGGGAGAGGGACTGGGAATGAGGGTCACCCAGTGGGAGAGGGACTGGGAGTGAGGGTCACCCACTGGGAGAGACACTGGGAGTGTGACTGAGAGTAAGGGTCACCCACTTGGAGAGGGACTGGGAGTGAGGGTTACCCACTGGGAGAGGGACTGGGAGTGAGGGTCACCCACTGGGAGTGAGTGTGTAGTTAGCCGGGGCGCTGCGTGTGTAGTTAGCCGGGGCGGTGTGTGTGTGTGTAGTTAGCTGGGGCGCAGTGTGTGTGTGTGTAGTTAGCCAGGGAGCGGTGTGTGTGTAGTTATCTGGGACGATGTGTGTGTAGTTAGCTGGAGTGCTGTGTGTGTAGTTAGCTGGAGTGCTGTGTGTGTAGTTACCCAGGGTGCGGTGTGTGTGTGTGTAATTAGCTGGGGTGCGGTGTGTGTGCAGTTAGCCGGGGTGCGGTGTGTGTAGTTAGCTGGGGTGCGGTGTGTGTAGTTAGCTGGAGTGCTGTGTGTGTAGTTACCCAGGGTGCGGTGTGTGTAGTTAGCTGGGGTGCGGTGTGTGTAGTTAGCTGGGGTGCGGTGTGTGTAGTTAGCTGGAGTGCTGTGTGTGTAGTTACCCAGGGTGCGGTGTGTGTAGTTAGCCAGGGTGCGGTGTGTGTAGTTAGCTGGGGTGCGGTGTGTGTAGTTAGCTGGAGTGCTGTGTGTGTAGTTACCCAGGGTGCGGTGTGTGTGTGTGTAATTAGCTGGGGTGCGGTGTGTGTGCAGTTAGCCGGGGTGCGGTATGTGTAGTTAGCCGGGGTGCGGTGTGTGTAGTTAGCCGGGGCGCTGTGTGTGTGTGTAGTTAGCCAGGGCGCTGTGTGTGTGTGTAGTTAGCCAGGGCGCGGTGTGTGTATAGTTAGGCAGAGCGGTGTGTGTGTAGTTAGCCGGGGCGGTGTGTGTGTGTGTAGTTAGCCGGGGCGCTGTGTGTGTGTGTAGTTAGCCAGGGCGCTGTGTGTGTGTGTAGTTAGCCAGGGCGCGGTGTGTGTATAGTTAGGCAGAGCGGTGTGTGTGTAGTTAGCCGGGGCGGTGTGTGTGTGTGTAGTTAGCCGGGGCGGTGTGTGTGTGTGTAGTTAGCCGGGGCGGTGTGTGTGTGTAGTTAGCCGGGGCGGTGTGTATGTGTGTAGTTAGCCGGGGCGGTGTGTGTGTGTGTAGTTAGCCAGGGCGCTGTGTGTGTGTGTAGTTAGCCAGGGCGCGGTGTGTGTATAGTTAGGCAGAGCGGTGTGTGTGTAGTTAGCCGGGGCGGTGTGTGTGTGTGTAGTTAGCCGGGGCGGTGTGTGTGTGTGTAGTTAGCCAGGGCGGTGTGTGTGTGTAGTTAGCCGGGGCGGTGTGTGTGTGTGTAGTTAGCCGGGGCGGTGTGTATGTGTGTAGTTAGCCGGGGCGCTGTGTGTGTGTGTAGTTAGCCAGGGCGTGGTGTGTGTATAGTTAGGCAGAGCGGTGTGTGTGTAGTTAGCCGGGGCGGTGTGTGTGTGTGTAGTTAGCCGGGGCGGTGTGTGTGTGTAGTTAGCCGGGGCGGCGTGTGTGTTGTTAGCCGGGGCGGTGTGTATGTGTGTAGTTAGCCGGGGCGGTGTGTATGTAGTTAGCCGGGGCGGTGTGTGTGTAGTTACCCAGGGTGCGGTGTGTGTGTAGTTAGCCAGGGCGGTGTGTGTGTGTAGTTACCCAGGGCGGTGTGTGTGTAGTTACCCAGGGTGCGGTGTGTGTGTAGTTAGCCAGGGTGCGGTGTGTGTGTAGTTAGCCGGGGCGGTGTGTGTGTAGTTACCCAGGGCGGTGTGTGTGTAGTTAGCCAGGGTGCGGTGTGTGTGTAGTTAGCCGGGCACGGTGTGTGTGTAGTTAGCCAGGGTGCGGTGTGTGTGTAGTTAGCCGGGCGCGGTGTGTGTGTAGTTAGCCGTGGCATGGCGTTTTTGTAGTTAGCCAGGGCGGTGTGTGTGTGTGTAGGTAGCCAGGGCAGTGTGTGTAGTTAGCCGGGGCAGTGTGTGTGTAGTTAGCCAGGGTGCGGTGTGTGTGTAGTTAGCCGTGGCATGGCGTTTTTGTAGTTAGCCAGGGCGGTGTGTGTGTGTGTAGGTAGCCAGGGCAGTGTGTGTGTAGTTAGCCGGGGCGGTGTGTGTGTAGTTAGCCGGGGCAGTGTGTGTGTAGCTAGCCGGGGCGGGGTGTGTGTGTGTGTGTGTGTGTAGGTAGTTAGCCGGGGTGGTGTGTGTATGTAGTTAGCCAGGGCGCGGTGTGTGTGTGTAGTTAGCCAGGGTGGTTTGTGTGTGTAGTTAGCCAGGGCGCGGTGTGGGTGTAGTTACCCAGGGCAGTGTGTGTGTGTAGTTAGCCGGGGCGCGGCGTGTGTGTAGTTAGCCAAGGCGCGGTGTGTGTGTGTAGTTAGCCAAGGCGCGGTGTGTGTGTGTAGTTAGCCGGGACGGTGTGTGTGTGTAGTTAGCCAGGGCGGTGTGTGTGTGTAGTTAGCCGGGGCGGTGTGTGTGTGTAGTTAGCCAGGGCGGTGTGTGTGTGTAGTTAGCCGGGGCGCGGCGTGTGTGTAGTTAGCCAAGGCACGGTGTGTGTGTGTAGTTACCCAAGGCGGTGTGTGTGTGTAGTTAGCCGGGGCGATGTGTGTGTAGTTAGCCAGGGTGCGGTGTGTTTGTGTGTGTGTGGTTAGCCGGGGCGCGGCGTGTGTGTAGTTAGCCAAGGCGCGGTGTGTGTGTGTAGTTAGCCGGAGCGCGGCGTGTGTGTAGTTAGCCAAGGCGGTGTGTGTGTGTGTAGTTAGCCGGGGCGCGGCGTGTGTGTAGTTAGCCGGGGCAATGTGTGTGTAGTTAGCCAGGGTGCGGTGTGTTTGTGTGTGTAATTAGCCGGGGCGGTGTGTGTGTGTAGTTAGCCAGGGTGCGGTGTGAGTGTAGTTAGCCAGGGCGGTGTGTGTGTATAGTTAGCCGGGGCGGTGTGTGTGTATAGTTAGCCGGGGCGGTGTGTGTGTAGTTAGCCGGGGCGGTGTGTGTGTAGTTAGCCAGGGCGGTGTGTGTGTATAGTTAGCCGGGGCGGTGTGTGTGTGCAGTTAGCCGGGGCACAGTGTTTGTGTAGTTAGCCAGGGAGCAGTGTGTGTGAAGTTAGCCGGGGCGCGGCGTGTGTATATGTAGTTAGCCGGGGCGCGGCGTGTGTGTAGTTAGCCGGGGCGGTGTGTGTGTGTAGTTAGCCAGGGCGGGGTGTGTGTGTAGTTAGCCGGGGTGGTGTGTGTGTGTAGTTAGCCAGGGCGGTGTGTGTGTGTAGTTAGCCGGGGTGGTGTGTGTGTGTAGTTAGCCGGGGCGGTGTGTGTGTGTGTAGTTAGCCAGGTAGCGGTGTGTGTGAAGTTAGCCGGTGCGGTGTGTGTGTGTAGTTAGCCGGGGCGGTGTGTGTGTAGTTAGCCAGGTAGCGGTGTGTGTGAAGTTAGCCGGTGCGGTGTGTGTGTGTAGTTAGCCGGGGTGGTGTGTGTGTGTGTAGCCACCCAGGGCAGTGTGTGTGTGTGTAGTTAGCCGGGGCGGTGTGTGTGTAGCTACCCAGGGCGCGGTGTGTGTATAGTTAGCCGGGTCGGTGTGTGTGTGCAGTTAGCCGGGGCACAGTGTGTGTGTAGTTAGCCAGGGAGCAGTGTGTGTGTGTAGTTCGCCGGGGTGCGGTGTGTGTGTGTGTAGTTAGCCGGGGCGCGGCGTGTGTGTAATTAGCCGGGGCGGTGTGTGTGTAGTTAGCCAGGGCGGTGTGTGTGTGTGTGTGTAGTTAGCCGGGGCGGTGTGTGTGTAGTTAGCCGGGGCGGTGTGTGTGTGTAGTTAGCCAGGGCGGTGTGTGTGTGTAGTTAGCCGGGGTGGTGTGTGTGTGTAGTTAGCCAGGGCGGTGTGTGTGTGTAGTTAGCCAGGGCGCGGCGTGTGTGTAGTTAGCCAGGGAGCAGTGTGTGTGTAGTTAGCCAGGGAGCGGTGTGTGTGTAGTTAGCCAGGGAGCAGTGTGTGTGTAGTTAGCCGGGGAGCAGTGTGTGTGTAGTTAGCCGGGACGGTGTGTGTGTAGTTAGCCGGGGAGCAGGTTGTGTGTAGTTAGCCAGGGAGCAGTGTGTGTGTAGTTAGCCAGGGAGCGGTGTGTGTGTAGTTAGCCAGGGAGCGGTGTGTGTGTAGTTAGCCAGGGAGCAGTGTGTGTGTAGTTAGCCAGGGAGCGGTGTGTGTGTAGTTAGCCGGGGCAGTGTGTGTGTGTAGTTAGCCAGGGCGTGGTGTGTTTGTAGTTAGCCGGGGCATGGTGTGTGTGTGTAGTTAGCCCTGGCATTGTGTGTGTGTAATTAGCCGGGGAGGTGTGTGTGTAGTTAGCCAGGGCGTGGTGTGTTTGTAGTTAGCCAGGGTGCAGTGGGTGTGTAGTTAGCTGGGTCGGTGCGTATGTGTATAGTTAGCCGGGGCGGTGTGTGTGTGTAATTAGCCGGGGCATGGTGTGTGTGTGTAGTTAGCCCTGGCATTGTGTGTGTGTAATTAGCCGGGGCGGTGTGTGTGTGTGTAATTAGCCGGGGCGGTGTGTGTGTGTTGTTAGCCGGGGCGGTGTGTGTATGTAGTTAGCCGGGGGGCGGTGTGTGTATGTAGTTAGCCAGGGTGCGGTGTGTGTGTAGTTAGCCGGGGTGCGGCGTGTGTGTAGTTAGCCGGGGCACCGTGTGTGTGTAGTTAGCCAGGGCGGTGTGTGTGTGTTTGTGTGTAATTACCTGTGCGGTGTGTGTGTGTAGTTAGCCGGGGCGGTGTGTGTGTAGTTAGCCGGAGCAGTGTGTGTGAAGTTAGCCGGGGCGGTGTGTGTGTGTAGTTAGCCGGGGCGATGCATGTATAGTTAGCCGGGGCGGTGTGTGTGTGTAGTTAGCCGGGGCGCGGTGTGTGTGTAGTTAGCCGGGGCGCGGTGTGTGTGTAGTTAGCCAGGGCGCGGTGTGTGTGTAGTTAGCCAGTTAGCCGGTGCGGCGTGTGTTTAGTTAGCCGGGGCGATGTGTGTGTAGTTAGCGAGGGTGCGGTGTGTGTGTGTGTAGTTAGCCGGGGCAGTGTGTGTGTGTAGTTAGCCGGGGCGGTGTGTGTGTAGCTACCCAGGGCAGTGTGTGTGTGTAGTTAGCCGGGGCGATGTGTGTGTAGTTAGCCAGGGTGCGGTGTGTGTATAGTTAGCCGGGGCGGTGTGTGTGTGCAGTTAGCCGGGGCACAGTGTGTGTGTAGTTAGCCAGGGAGCAGTGTGTGTGTGTAGTTCGCGAGGGTGCGGTGTGTGTGAAGTTAGCCGGGGCGCGGCGTGTGTATATGTAGTTAGCCGGGGCGCGGCGTGTGTGTAGTTAGCCGGGGCGGTGTGTGTGTAGTTAGCCAGGGCGGTGTGTGTGTGTAGTTAGCCAGGGTGTGGTGTGTGTGTGTAGTTAGCCGGGGCGATGTGTGTGTAGTTAGCCAGGGTGCGGTGTGTGTATAGTTAGCCGGGGCGGTGTGTGTGTGTGTAGTTAGCCGGGGCGGTGTGTGTGTAGTTAGCCAGGGCGGTGTGTGTGTGTGTAGTTAGCCGGGGTGGTGTGTGTGTGTAGTTAGCCAGGGCGGTGTGTGTGTGTAGTTAGCCGGGGTGGTGTGTGTGTGTAGTTAGCCAGGGCGGTGTGTGTGTGTAGTTAGCCGGGGCGGTGTGTGTGTAGTTGGCCGGGGTGGTGTGTGCGTTGTTAGCCGGGGTGGTGTGTGTGTAGTTAGCCGGGGTGCGGTGTGTGTGTAGTTGGCCGGGGTGGTGTGTGTGTAGTTAGCCGGGGTGTGGTGTGTGTGTAATTAGCCGGGGCGGTGTGTGTGTGTGTAGTTAGCCGGGGAGGTGTGTGTGTAGTTAGCCGGGGCGGTGTGTGTGTAGTTAGCCGGGGCGGTGTGTGTGTGTAGTTAGCCGGGGTATGGTGTGTGTGTAGTTAGCCGGGGTGCGGTGTGTGTGTAGTTAGCCGGGGCGGTGTGTGTGTAGTTAGCCGGGGCGGTGTGTGTGTAGTTAGCCGGGGCGGTGTGTGTGTAGTTAGCCAGGGCGGTGTGTGTGTGTAGTTAGCCGGGGCGGTGTGTGTGTAGTTAGCCGGGGCGGTGTGTGTGTAGTTAGCCAGGGCGGTGTGTGTGTGTAGTTAGCCGGGGTATGGTGTGTGTGTAGTTAGCCAGGGTGCGGTGTGTGTGTAGTTAGCCGGGGCGGTGTGTGTGTAGTTAGCCGGGGCGGTGTGTGTGTAGTTAGCCGGGGCGGTGTGTGTGTAGTTAGCCGGGGTGTGGTGTGTGTGTAGTTAGCCGGGGCGGTGTGTGTGTAGTTAGCCGGGGCGGTGTGTGTGTAGTTAGCCGGGGCGGTGTGTGTGTGTAGTTAGCCGGGGCGGTGTGTGTGTGTAGTTAGCCGGGGCGGTGTGTGTGTAGTTAGCCGGGGTGCAGTGTGTGTGTAGTTAGCCGGGGCGGTGTGTGTGTAGTTAGCCGGGGCGGTGTGTGTGTAGTTAGCCAGGGCGGTGTGTGTGTTGTTGGCATGTCTAAGCTCCTGTGTCTCTCCCACAGACACTACCACAGCATGGACATTTTCACCCACTATGACATCCTGACATTGAACGGCAGCAAGGTGGCAGAGGGACACAAGGCCAGTTTCTGCCTGGAGGACAGCGACTGTGATGACAGTGAGTGATCATGGACACAGGCCCTTCTCCCTGGGGATGGGGGACAGAGGGAGCGGGAAAAGGGTAAGCACCCTTCACCGATACCCTGCTGGCAAGGTGACAGGTCCACTTCTCCAGCATTAACCGCAACAGGACCTGTATCCATGGAAACAGGCCCAACTGCATCTACACTGATACCCATCACAAATGTGTCAGTAACACCGCTGGCAATTCAGCTTGGGGGGCACAGTTTGGATTGGTGATGGGGAGTCAGGGATGGGGGGGGGTGTCAGGGGCTGTGGGATGGGGATATAACACTGTGGGATGGGGATATAACACTGTGGGATGGGGATATAACACTGTGGGATGGGGATATAACACTATGGGATGGGGATATAACACTGTGAGATGGGGATATAACACTATGGGATGGGGATATAACACTGTGAGATGGGGATATAACACTGTGGGATGGGGATATAACACTGTGGGATGGGGATATAACACTGTGGGATGGGGATATAACACTGTGAGATGGGGATATGACACTGTGGGATGGGGATATAACACTGTGGGATGGGGATATAACACTGTGGGATGGGGATATAACACTGTGGGATGGGGATATAACACTGTGAGATGGGGATATGACACTGTGGGATGGGGATATAACACTGTGGGATGGGGATATAACACTGTGGGATGGGGATATAACACTATGGGATGGGGATATAACACTGTGAGATGGGGATATAACACTGTGAGATGGGGATATAACACTGTGGGATGGGGATATGACACTGTGAGATGGGGATATAACACTGTGAGATGGGGATATAACACTGTGAGATGGGGATATAACACTGTGGGATGGGGATATAACACTATGGGATGGGGATATAACACTGTGAGATGGGGATATGACACTGTGGGATGGGGATATAACACTGTGGGATGGGGATATAACACTGTGGGATGGGGATATAACACTATGGGATGGGGATATAACACTGTGAGATGGGGATATAACACTGTGAGATGGGGATATAACACTGTGGGATGGGGATATAACACTGTGAGATGGGGATATAACACTGTGGGATGGGGATATAACACTGTGGGATGGGGATATGACACTGTGGGATGGGGATATAACACTGTGGGATGGGGATATAACACTATGGGATGGGGATATAACACTGTGAGATGGGGATATAACACTGTGAGATGGGGATATAACACTGTGGGATGGGGATATAACACTGTGAGATGGGGATATAACACTGTGAGATGGGGATATAACACTGTGGGATGGGGATATAACACTGGGATGGGGATATAACACTGTGAGATGGGGATATAACACTGTGGGATGGGGATATAACACTGTGGGATGTCGATATAACACTGTGGGATGGGGATATAACACTGTGGGATGGGGATATAACACTGTGGGATGGGGATATAACACTGGGATGGGGATATAACACTGTGAGATGGGGATATAACACTGTGGGATGGGGATATAACACTGTGGGATGGGGATATGACACTGTGAGATGGGGATATAACACTGTGGGATGGGGATATAACACTGTGAGATGGGGATATGACACTGTGGGATGGGGATATGACACTGTGAGATGGGGATATAACACTGTGGGATGGGGATATAACACTGTGGGATGGGGATATAACACTGTGGGATGGGGATATAACACTGTGGGATGGGGATATAACACTGTGGGATGGGGATATAACACTGTGGGATGGGGATATGACACTGTGAGATGGGGATATAACACTGTGGGATGGGGATATAACACTGTGGGATGGGGATATAACACTGTGAGATGGGGATATGACACTGTGGGATGGGGATATAACACTGTGGGATGGGGATATAACACTGTGAGATGGGGATATAACACTGTGGGATGGGGATATAACACTGTGGGATGGGGATATAACACTGTGGGATGGGGATATAACACTGTGAGATGGGGATATAACACTGTGAGATGGGGATATAACACTGTGAGATGGGGATATAACACTGTGGGATGGGGATATAACACTGTGAGATGGTGATATGACACTGTGAGATGGGGATATAACACTGTGGGATGGGGATATAACGCTGTGGGATGGGGATATAACACTGTGGGATGGGGATATAACACTGTGGGATGGGGATATAACACTGTGGGATGGGGATATAACACTGTGGGATGGGGATATAACACTGTGAGATGGGGATATAACACTGTGGGATGGGGATATAACACTGTGGGATGGGGATATAACACTGGGATGGGGATATGACACTGTGGGATGGGGATATAACACTGTGGGATGGGGATATAACACTGTGGGATGGGGATATAACACTGTGGGATGGGGATATAACACTGTGGGATGGGGATATAACACTGTGGGATGGGGATATGACACTGTGAGATGGGGATATAACACTGTGGGATGGGGATATAACACTGTGGGATGGGGATATAACACTGTGGGATGGGGATATAACACTATGGGATGGGGATATGACACTGTGGGATGGGGATATAACACTGTGAGATGGGGATATAACACTGTGGGATGGGGATATAACACTGTGGGATGGGGATATAACACTGTGGGATGGGGATATGACACTGTGAGATGGGGATATGACACTGTGAGATGGGGATATAACACTGTGGGATGGGGATATAACACTGTGGGATGGGGATATAACACTGTGGGATGGGGATATAACACTGTGGGATGGGGATATAACACTGTGGGATGGGGATATGACACTGTGGGATGGGGATATAACACTGTGGGATGGGGATATGACACTGTGAGATGGGGATATAACACTGTGGGATGGGGATATAACACTGTGGGATGGGGATATAACACTGTGGGATGGGGTATAACACTGTGAGATGAGGATATAACACTGTGAGATGGGGATATGACACTGTGGGATGGGGATATAACACTGTGAGATGGGGATATAACACTGTGGGATGGGGATATAACACTGTGGGATGGGGATATAACACTGGGATGGGGATATGACACTGTGGGATGGGGATATAACACTGTGGGATGGGGATATAACACTGTGAGATGGGGATATAACACTGTGGGATGGGGATATGACACTGTGGGATGGGGATATGACACTGTGAGATGGGGATATAACACTGTGGGATGGGGATATAACACTGTGAGATGGGGATATAACACTGTGGGATGGGGATATGACACTGTGGGATGGGGATATGACACTGTGAGATGGGGATATAACACTGTGGGATGGGGATATGACACTGTGAGATGGGGATATAACACTGTGGGATGGGGATATAACACTGTGGGATGGGGATATAACACTGTGAGATGGGGATATGACACTGTGAGATGGGGATATAACACTGTGAGATGGGGATATAACACTGTGGGATGCGGGGTGTATAATTTGAAGACGCATGGGTGTGTACTGGGAAATGGTGGGATTCTCCCCGTTAAATGGGGTCTCTGACCCTGGCCAGTGGCAGGAGTAATACTGATCGATAGTGTGATGCAGACCAAAACATTGTACAGGTCACCAACACTGCACTGTCACATGATGCCTTTCAAGATTAGAACTGTGTTGTGTCCCCACCATCCATGTCCCTGTATTCCCGGCCTGTTCACCTCTCAGTGATGATGCCCGTTTAAATGCTGTTGCTGTCTTTCCCCTCTGTGTAAAAATACCTGCCTCTGACATCTCTTTTCAACTATTCTCCTTTTACCTTCAAAGTATGACCCCGTAGTCATTGTCACTTCTACCCGAGGGCAGAGACGGACTCTCCATTCTGTCAATCCTTCTCACCATTTTGTAAAAGTCTATCAGGTCGCCCCTCAGCCTGAGACCTTTCAGTGAAAGCCATGTTTGCCCCGTCTCTCTGGATGGTGGGTTAGCACGGAGTGAGAGCTGAGTGAATGCTGGAGGTAGCCTGAATATTAAATCTCAGTGGCTGATTACCCTCGGAGGGTCAATGTGGAATCATTCCACAGCCATTCAGATCTGGGACTACACTAACATTGGAGGCAGGTTTTGGTGGGTCCATAACACCATGAGATGTGAGAGCGTTCAGCTC